>NW_024884142.1:68668500-68735368 GCF_019232065.1 Centrocercus urophasianus | reverse complement strand
TTTTTTTTTTTTTTTGGACCCTCTTCCTCTAGTGTCCCTCAATTTGCACTTTCTTCTAATTTTTTTCTTTGGACTGTGCCTTGTCATGTCAAGATGGAAGTCAGGCATGACTGGCTTTCCTCATCCCCCCATGAGGGCTTCGAGCAGATGAGGCTGAAGAGCAGACCCAGGGAGCCATCGCCGAGCCTCACGAGAGTAGGTGCGAACTTCTACAGCACCGTCAAGCAGCAGGACTACAGTGCCAGCGTCTGGCTGAGGAGGAAAGACAAACTGGAGCATGTAAGCCAGCTTCTATTTCCCTCCCTTCTTTCTTTCTTTCCTTCTAGACCTCTATGTGGGTGCTCTAGTAGGCTGTCTCTGTCAGCTTGGGCTCCAGAAGAGAGGTCTTGCGCAAGTGGTTGAGTATGGTATTTCTGAAGTGCTAGAGAGAGGAGCTACTCAGAGGTCCCAGGCTGGTCAGTTCCGAGGTAAAGAGGATGTCAGTGCTGTTCCCAAACCACATGGAAGTTTTTCCCTCAATGGAAATATTTGTGAATGTTCTTGGCTTATTTTTCTGTTCCTCCAAATGTGGGAGGAGAAACATTGGGATGGTGCAGATGGAGGTTAGAGCATTTATCTTGCAGTGTTTATAGTGAAGTTCTATAATTGCCAAATGAAAATAGTTTTTTCTTCTTTTTTTAATTATCATGTGTTTGTGTGGCTTTTTCCTTCCGTCTCCTTCCTGCATAGGACCCTGAAAATGTCAGTCTGTATGGAGTAGAGATTTCTTTCGAGGCATCTATTTTTGCAGCAACAATACATGACTTAACTAAGTGCGTTTGGAATCATAGTTGAACTGATGCTGTGGGTAACTAGTGAATATTTTATGAGAATTTAAGGTGTTTCTAAGTATTCCTGCCTCGTGATATTTGAAAGCATTTTTCATGTTACTTCTAACAGGAAGGAAATGGATTGAGATGGCATGCATACTGTCTAAGAGTTTTCTGAGTAGCTTATTAGATTAATTCCACTGTTACAGTGTACAGTACAGGACATGAAAGTGGCTGCATGTGTACAGGAATGCAAAAGAATGTGGATGGGTTTGCATAATACAAAAATGTTATCCTTTGTATTGATGAATAACTTGTAATCAGTCACACTGACTTCAAGATGCACAGAAAAATATTTCCTATGACACAGCTACCTGAAGTCTCTTCAGGAAGAAATGTTCTTATTACAAGGATAAATTGTCTTTGTTATATGAAAATCCTAAATGGCATAGTATAGTCCTTTAAAGACAAAACCTGAAGAAACCCCTCAATCGAGTGGTTGATAGAGTATCACACTTCCCCTCACCCCACCCCCTCACCCCTTCCCTTGTCTACCCACCAACCTGCAGAATATCTTATCCTTGTTAGTGGAATCTTAAATTTGAGTTGTTTATGCTTCTGGGGAAATGAAGGGAACTGATAAACTGTTGGAAATAACACATTTCAAATTTTGACAAAGATATTGAATCCTATCTGCCTTCCCACACGCATTTTTGTGATTTTTTTTCTCATGCTAACAACAATGCTTCACAGTAGTAAGCTTGTAAGGAGAGCATTCTCCCATTGTGAATCAAGAAAGGCCAGTGCATTATCTCAGCACAGCTGATGGCTAAAACACAGGACACACAACAGTCTGACCTCTGGCTTTTGTGACAGGATTTTGCTATGTGTGCTTACATGTTAATATGTATCAGCAAATGACTGATAATTCATTTGAGGTGGTGGTGAATCTGTTAAGTTTCGTAGCTAAATACTGTTCTGGTAGCTGAATGTTTGCATGTTCAAATATCTGCATTTGAAATCAAGTAAGTGTTAGCTTGCTTGAGGGTGACCAAGTGCTAAACCTTTATTTTGGGAGGCTTTTTTTTGTTTGTTTGTTTGTCATTGGGATCCTTGGCTGTTTAGTCACAGAAATTATCTTGAATAACCCTGCAGCATTAGTGTGAAAAGCTTTTTCTGCTATCACTTGAATACAAATTCATGTTCTTCTGGGGATTTCCCTCTCATTTGATCCAGTTATTTTTATTTTCAGACCATACTTGAACCATACTTGGAAAAAAACGTATCTATGACATTAATATTTCTCTCTTTCAATGAAGTATTTCATTGGCACTTATTGTGAATACCCTGCAGTGCGTTAGGTGTGCCAGCTTCAAGTATGTGAAAATATTGTCGTGATTTAAAGTAACTGCATTAGTCCTGAGTGTTGTAACAGACAAGGTGTTGGATATGTTCCCTTAATGAATGTGAATAAAACATGTATTAATTTCTAGATTGCATTTTGCTTATACACTTTTCTTGCAAGATTATTTTCTATTTCAGATAAATCTTCAAGAGCTTCAGTGTTTTATTGCCAAAGAAATTACTTTCTACACCCTGCTCTTCAAGCCCAAAAGACAAACCTATTAATTAGAATTGCATTGCTTCGAATGGTGTAGGCATTGATGGATGATAGCTTATGGCCAATATTGGATGATGATGTTGTACAAGCTTCAAGGTAGATGGCAGTCATGAAAAACTTTTCATTGCAGCCCCTCACCCTCCTATGCTTTCCTTGAGCTAATTACATTGTTTGATACCTACAAAAAAACAATATGCAAGGAGTGAGCATTCGCATGCACACCTATGTTTTGAAAGTACGTCGTCATAAATTTGATGGGTGATGGTGGGTGTAGGCAAAAGAAGTTGCAGATAGTTACAATGCGTAATCCGTAAGACTCATGGAAAGACTTTTTTTTATTATTTTTTTTATTTTATTTTATTATTATTTTTTTTTTGCCTCATTGGAATTCTCTTAAATTGACCTCGTTGTGGTTGTAGTGGGGATAAAATTATGCTGGTGTATTTTGAATGCTATTTCCAGTAAATTCTGGTAGACCACAATAGATAAAATGTATTGATTTTCGTTAAAGTGAGTGGCATGACTTATTCATATGTGACATTTATGAATTCATATATAGTTTGAGGGACCGAAAAACATTTTCTGAAGTCGATTTTCAAATATGCGTACATAATATGAAAAACCTCAAATGCACAGTTTGCTTCTGGATTGCAAAACAAAGTTGGGGGTTTTGGTGTTGCTTCTTTTAAATGGGTCTAAATTTGAAGAGTGTAGTGAAGAGGTTCAAAATTCAACTGTTGCCATAACGTTTCAAATGCTAAAAGCCAGGATGTTGAGATGCACAGATGTGATACAGTTTCTTTAAGTTATTTTATGCTTCATTATTGACTGACTGTGGAAGTCAAAAGGTGAAACGTATTGCTGGCATCTTGCTAACTGTTCTTACATTAAATGACCTTCATACAATGTTTCATCACTGGTTGGTTTTTCATAAGGATTATCTTTACTGCAAATAAGAGTAATGCAATCCATGCCACACAGGTTCTGAGCGCAGCTTGATGGTTTTCTCCTTTGAACTCAAATGATGTCTTTAAGATTTTATAGGACTGCTTTAACATGCTTAAAGAACACACCAGTGAGCAGGTTTTGTTGAAGTGAGGCCTCTGTATACCTCTGTTGTAGCTAAATTTATATGTTAACAGAGAAAACAGAGGTCTGAGGAACTTTGCAGATGTGACCACAGTGATGCTGCAGATGTTTGACTGGTATTTCTGCAGAGCTCAGGTTGTTTAAATTCAGAGGGTCTGCTTCAGCTGGTTCCAAACGCCTTTTGTGAAGTTATTTGTCTGCTGCTGGAAATAACTGGACTAGAAACTGTTATATGAAAAACTGTCTCCTTTTGCATAGCATTTGTTTGTCTCTGGTGTTGTCTTTTTAATCAGATGTGACTTGGGTAAGAGGGAGAGAACATGATAGAGAGGAATAATGACTAACAGGCTTTTAGCTGGTGGGAGTTACCTAGATCTAATTTAATTTGCAGCCATATCTGTGCATCTTTCAATAATGATAAATATTGGACAGCTGCTTTTGTAGGAGCCCAGCGAAAGAGATTCTAAGTACCTTCACCTGTAAAAGAGAACATAAGTAATAACATTAAAAAAGAGACTTTATAAATCTAGCACAGATATGATCCAAGCATATATTCTTTTCTTATTACAAATACAGATACAACTTCTCAAATATTAGCAATCTTCCTTTAAACTTTCAAAGTTACTTGGTTACTCAATTGTGTTTAAAAAAAAAAAAAAAAATCTTCCATTTTTTTTTTAAAATCAGATTCAAAACTGTGTTGTTGGGAGACCTGGCACTAGAAGATTTGTACCTTCTTGGACATGCTCAATCTGTTACCTTTAATATAGCCATAGTGAGGAAAAAATTTTGATAGGTCTTGCATCATCTCTTGTTTTTAAGTAAATTCTAATCAAGTGCAAAATCAACACTGGGATTTTCAGATTCTAAATGCCCTTTTGCTAGGGGAGTTGTCTTGACCAGTTGGTGCTGTGCAGTAGATCAGCATACTGCTGTCCCTTTGGCTGTGTTATTATTTGTGGAGGAAGGAGGTGATAAGGCAGAGAGAGGGCAATGCTGTACGGCAACAAAGGCAAGTATCCAGCAGCACTGTGAATTGTCTTAGACCTAGCATGTCTGTAGTACTTCTCAGAGCCTTGTGGCCAAGTCAAAAATGAAATGCATTCCAAGGATGGTGGAAGATACTATGTGCATAATAATACGTAAACAGAGAAGGTGAATGTAGCTTAATGCACTCCTGTTACTTGGTTTACAATTCAAAGCCAAGCCAAGTCACTTCAGCATAAGGGAGAAAATTAAAAGAATCTGAATTGGAATTTAGAAAACTATTCCACATTCTTCCAAAACTTCCTGCTGTGAATGCAAAGTCACTGGAGTTTTCTTGGGGTTCTTTTTTTTTGGGAAGGTGAGGGTTTGTAGGGGAGTTTGTAAATTAGGTAATTTTCATTAGGAAAGAATAAGTAATGGAATAACATTGGATACCAGGAAGTACTCCTTACATGAAGCTACATAAGTGGAGACCATTCATAGGAGTCAGAGGTGTTGGTTTAGAAGCTTTTCATGGTAGATTAGAATTCCAAATACTTATCTGGTCCTGGAGATTGATATCTTTATTTAGATTTTATCATTAAAGTCAAGAGATCAAACTCCATTACGTAGAGTGATTTTTGGTTCTTTCTCTACAAAAAGCTGACATTTGGAGTCCCCTGGCTGTACCAGTGTCATTAGCAAGTGTTGATGTCCCTTCTGAAGTAGCAGCACAGGGTTATCTTCCCTGCTGTCAGGTGGACTGGGGAGGTTCTTCTGTAGAAATGTTTTTTGTTTTTTCTTTGCAGGTGTAGACATTTTTTTTTTTTAAGAGAAAAAGAACCATTCAGAAAAGCATGGAAAAGGGGAGATAAAGATGCATGAACAGTAGAGAGAAAATACTGAGTACTTTTAGGGTAGAAAATGTGAAAGAGTTCAAATTCCCCATGCTACTTGAAAAATAGAGTGGTGTCTCTGGATTTACAGAGGAAAGAATTGACTTGTGTGGTTACCATACGAAAATATGATACCTAGTAGTTCATTTTTCTAGTTGTGGTGAGTTGATTTTGGCTGGTTGTTAGATGCTCACCAAGATGCTTTCCAGTCCTTCATCGTGAACAGGGAAAAAGTAAGATTAGGAAGGCCACAGGTTAAAATGAAGACAGGGAGTTCACTTAACAGATGTAATCATAGACAATACAAACTCGGGGGTAGTTAATTTGCTGCCAATTAAAAAGAGAGTAGGATAGTGAGAAAGAAATCTAATCACCTTGCATCTCTCTCTTTCCTGCTGTTGACTTTGATCTTTTGTTCTTCCTTCGCGTGCTTTTCCACCCACTGGCAGTGGAGGGTAGGATCTCTGTCCAGTGTGTAACTATGCTATTTCTGCTGTTCCTTCCTCCTCATACTTTTCACCTGGTCTGATGTGGGCTTGCTTCCATGGGATGCATTCCTTCAGGGGAAGAGGCATGAGAACATGTTACTAGACTATGTGACCTGTATGCCTAGGTTTCCAGTATGAGGAATAAGGAATATGTACCTGGATGCCACCTTATCTGGTGGGGATGCAGTTGAACCACTTACTGAGAATTGAGGCCATCCCATATTCAGGTGTTATAGAAGCAGCAAGTTAACCTGCTGTTCTCTCAAAGAGAGCTAAAGAGTGAGTTTATTGTGACTGTGACTGTCTTATTGTGATTTAGTAAGCAAGAGGGCCACTCAGGTGAAAGTGAAGAAATACGTGCAAGGAGTTAGAACTTCTGGTTCAGAAGGAGAACGAGGAAATTGATGCCACTCTGGTACAACTGATGAATTAATTTAATCTGTCATTTCTTATCAGGTTACAATTTTGTTCCTGTTTTTTTTTGGATGCGTATCTATCAAAACTTGCTTTGACAGTTATTTAGTATTCACAATTCTTTGAGTTTTTATAAAGAAACAGAATTAGAGTGTTTTTATAATGTTTTGGATAATTTTTTTTTATACTGTGTTGAGTAATTTCACTATATAGGCAATGTCTTGCCTTGGACAGAGAAATATCAAAGGTGTTTTTAGCATTGCTTCATTGACTTGTTCTTTGAACATAACCACAGATAAACCTATCCTCCCATTTCTCTAGATGAAGTATTCAGTGTTTATAGACAGTGGAGTCATACATTATTAATTCTTCTTAAAACCAAGATTTTCAAAAAGCGTAGCTACTACTATTTCTGCCTGCATGATGTCAACATCATCAGCAGCTTGTTTTACAAATTATTTGATTGTCGTAGTTCAAATTATAGTCTTTCTGCTTTAATTTTGTTGCTATTCGTATTTCGCTATTTACAGTTACAATAAAATGTTTAATAGGAGAAAAAAAAAGAGCTAATGTTTTTGAGAATTGCTGCTAATAAAGCAAAGAGCAATTCAGATAATTCCTACCGTTCTGATAAATTAGGCTGAATTTCCCCAAGGCATTTTATGCCATTTGGAACAGAACCAAATGTGGAGCAGTGCTGAGAAGGGGATTTTGTCAGTGATTGATTGTAAGGCTATCAGTCTCAAGTTTAACTTTCGTGATCGTGTTGACACCAAAGTAAAGGCAAATTTACTTGCTAACAATTCTGTGAATGTTAGTATTTGTTGTAAAAAGCCTACCAGAATGAGAAATATGATTTTTTTGTTGTTGTTGTTGTTGTTTTTTTGGACATATGTAAGAGTTAGCAATGTCTCCAGCATGGTGTCTCAGTAGGGCTCTCAGTATTACAGAAAAATTGTGCTGCTGCTCATTAAGTTCCTTGTCTGATCCTTCCTAGGCAGGGTTGGTTTGTTGGTTTTTAAAATTTATTTTATTTTAATAAGGTATTACATATGCTGTTCCGACTTCAGGCATTACTTCAGTGGAGGCTCCCTACTAAACTTTGAGAATGATGTCAAAGATAACAGTGATTTGAAGGCTACTTTCTCAATGCTGTTTGTGTGCTTCTGCTTAGATTTGTCCCAGAGCTATGGTAAGGTCTCCATTGGCTTTGCTGTCACGGATTTCAGTTGTATATAACTCCTTGAGAGAAGACTATGGATCAGCTCAGCTATTATGAGTTTAGGGCAAAAAATGAAAGTGCCCTTGAAGTATGTGAAGCAGATAAAGGAGAAGTCTGGCTTAAGCTAGTTGTTGGGTAACTTATACAGAACAATTCCCTGTTAGCATGGGAAAAAGCCCATTAAAGGCTATGAAATGGTAGGTATGCTGATTGTAATAGATGAGATATAGGAAATTGTAAGGTTTATGAAAGTATGCAGAAAATGAGGTAAATGACAAGTAGGTCAAAGTCCTCTTTAGGGTGTTTCAGAGTGAGGAATATGGAAAGAGATCAAACAAGTGTAATTGAACTTTCCCTTAGCTGGAAGAGGAGTGAATTAATGGATATTTAAGGGTATCTCAGAAAAACAAGACTATTTGTAAAATGCTTTCTTTGCTTCCTGTTAGACTGTGTACTTCTGGTCCTAATTAGAAAGTGTGGGTGAAAAAGTGTCCACCAGGCTTAAGAAATAATAATTAAAAATATCACTTTAATGATAACCGGAATTATCTTTTTGTATGTGTTATGTGCTGATTTATGTAGAGATGCGTGGGTGATTTAAGGACAGGGGAAAAAAAAAAAAAAAAAGCAAAAAACAACTATTGCCTCACAAACAACTGTGGAAAATGAATGAGGTGAGCAAAGAGTGTATGAATGTGACTGGTGTCTGTAACAAAGACTTGTCAAGTTCTGCTAATTCTACATGGTGGTTTACTAGGGGACAAATGATCACCTATTAAGTTTTACTCCTGGAACACTACGAAAAGAAATCAAGTGATCAGATGATCTACAGGAACTTAGAATTAGCATCTTTCCTGAGGCTTTCTTGTGACTGCGGACAGAAGCTGCCCTGTGGTTAGCTGTTTGATTGGCGGTGATGATGCAGCCCATGATATGCTGCAAAGATGAGTGGAATGGAACTAAGGTGGGGCTGACTGTCAGTTTGCTTTAGGACCTGAACAACTCTAAGAGCTTGTGCAGTGTGATTAGTGAGCGTTTTCAGCCCCTGTAAATGGAAGTTGATGTTCATTTGTAACCTTGTGCTGCTCCTTCACTGTTACCTTTTGGAATGAAGTTCTTCAAAGCAAATGATTGGCTGAGGTAGCCATCGTATTTTTTTTTCTTTCTTCTCCTAAATCAGAATCTCAGATAACTTCTTCCTGCTCACTAGACAACATGTTATGGCCTGTAATAATGTCTTTAGCATAGCTTCATCATTAGAGTTTATAGGACTTTCTGCTGACTATAGTGGTCTTTTGATGCCTTGCAGAAAAAGCTGTTTCCCTAGTTTTTCAGCAGAATATGTAATGTATATGTAAATACATATTCTGGTAGGGTAGTGAGCTTCTCCTTCCCATAGAGGTGGCTTCAGTCACAGTCTGAAGTATTTGCTACACTGTTTTATTTATTAATGTGTCTATTCATGGAAAAAACAGCACTCTTCAGAAAGAGTCAACCTGGGCTGTTTGCTAGATAAAAACTCATTTGCACTCAGGCTCCTGTAAGTGCTGCTTGAAACAGTACTGTATGGAGTATCTTCTGTGCTGCCTCTGTTGTATCTGTAATTTCTACATCTCTAAGAAGATGCATCTTTACAGAAAGTTGTGTTGCATAACTGAGGACTTCATAGTCACCCTGGTTGGTGCAGATGATTGGGATGTTTGAAGGAAACGTAACTTAAAAATGGCTTAAAACAAGTGAACATAAAAGGATATTGATGAATGATGCCCTGAAATTTAAACATTATCTTAAAGTTCTTTTGTAGTGATATATTTGTGTAATGTGACTTTTGCCAAATCTGCCATGCTGAAGGTTGGCATGTATTTGGGATGCCGTGTGCACAAAAAGATCATAAATATACCAAATGCTGTTTCAGGCCCCTGTAGGGACTGTGATTTATTGTTTGAACAGTGACATTTCTTTTGGACATAAGGAGAAACAAAGTCACTTAAGTGTTTTTGAAAATGTTACCCCTTTAAACAATGCACTTGTCTTTGTAAGCTTTTGTCTCTGCTGACTTTTCTTTCAGTTCCCTGTTGGGCATGTGGCAGGCAGATAGCACCTAGCCCTTTGTATTGCTTTATTCCATTTCATGTGGTGTTCTTCTGTCTGAGTTTGGTTCTCTTGGTTCAGGTGCAGCAAACTCCTGTGGAAAGCTGGAATATACCAGTCTCTCTTCTCTGGGTGTATTGCATATGGTCTTGATATGCATCAGCCTAAACAAGTTTATTTCTGCAACTGTATGACAACTGAAACTTTAGACTGAAATCTCAATTTTTAAATATACATAGTTTTAAGTTTGTCTACTTTATTCACCTGGCCTGTGTTTGCTGAGTCTGTTCCAAGCAATCTGTTTGGTGTTAAGTAATTGTTGCTTCTTATCCAGTTTCAAAAAATCTGCAGTGTTGTACAACTGTTTCTCTTTTTACTTTTCCAGGGATAGTGTTACCTACTTTAACCAATTTACTTGCCCGAATCAAGACTCTTTTTTTACTTCTGTAATTTTGTCTCATTGCTTCTTCCATGAAGCTGAAAATTACTTTTTTAATACCCTAATCCATGCTTCACACCCCCCCGCCCCTCCCTCTGACTTGTCTGGGAAGTCCACAGCCCTATTTTAGGTATTGCGTGTCACCTCCCAGCTGGATTTTTTTTGTGTAGAGCTCCCACTGAAGATTCGGCGAGTGACATAATTTTGTAAGTTCTGCATATATGTTCTATCACAAGGGTTATATCTAAGTCTTGAACTGCAGGATAACACTTTCTGAAGATCTTAAGTGACTTAAGCTCATAAATCTTGAGTTTGCACTTATGAAAACCCTGAATATACAGTGAAAATGGAAGGTTTGAATTGTGTGCCAACCTTGTGAATATCTAATAATTTAAAAGGCTACAATTACATGAAGTTTTTGATACGAGTGTAGTTTTTGTTATGCCAACCAGCAGTGAATTCTTTTGGAAAATCCTCTCCTTGTAATTAAATGAAAGCTTGGATGTTTTCAGTGAGCGGAAATAAAAGCAACAGTACCATTGTATATTGAAGGGAACAAGAAAAATTGTTCTGAGTCTTATGAAATCTTTTTCCTGAGCAAGAGATCACATATTTCTTATTTTTTAGAGGTGGGAAACAGAGTGCTTCTTTGAAGCTAGTTTGTGCAGATAGTAAATAGGATTTCTTCTGATCTGAGCAGCAGTCTAAAACAGATATAGAAACGCTTGCTTGTTGTGGGAGCAATACTGTATGTTAATACTTCATGATTTAGAAGCCACAGTGCACAAGAAACACATGAAGTATTTGATATATCTAAGCTTTCTCAGGCTACCTCTGTATTTGATGATAGAAATATAGAAGCTCATTTAAGTGTTTTGTTTTTGCTTTCTTTTTAAAAAAACACTTTCCTTAAATAGGGGGAGGGATACATAGAATCACAATGTTGGATCATCTAGTCCAACCATCCTCCCATTACCATTCTACCACAAGCCACTAAACCAAATCTCACAGCTCCTCATCCAGACGCCTCTTGAACACTGCCAGGGACAGTGACTCCACCACCTCCCTGGGCAGCCATTCCAGTGCCTGACCACTCTCTGAGAGAAAAAGTTCTTTCCGTGTGGCTAATCTAAACCTCCTGTGGTGCAACTTGTGGCCATTTCCTCAGGTCCTGTTCGTTGCCTGGGAGAAGAGGCCAAACCCCTCCTCATCACAACCTCCTGTCAGGAAGTTATAGAGTGCAGTGAGCTTCCCCTGAGCCTCCTCTTCTCCAGACTGAACATTCCCAGCTCCCTCAGCCGCTCCTCATAAGACTTGTGCTCCAGACCCCTCACCAGTTTCTTTGCCCTTCTCTGGACATGCTCCAGGACCTCAACGTCTTTCTTGTAGTGAGGGGCCCGAAACTGAGCACAGTACTCAAGATGTGGCCTCACCAGTGCTGAGTACAGGAGAATGTTTACCTCCCTGCTCCTGCTGGCCACACTATTTCTAATGCAGGCCAGGATGCCGTTGGCCCTTTTGGCCATCTGTGCACACTGTCGGCTCACGTTCAGCTGAGCATCAACCAACACCCCCAGGTCCCTTCTTAAAAAGGCACAGAGATTCCTTCATAGTAAGAATAATTGGAGGACTATATTTGAGCTCTTGCTGTTATTTATTTATTTATTTATTTATTAAAAGATTTTCCCCACCAACTGGCTGGGATTTTTAAAGTGTTTGTTTTTTCAGTATTTGGAAGCAGAACATTTTTCATAAGAACCTTTTGAAACAGTTGTTGCTTTGTTTTATCCTTTTATTCTGTTTGATATTAAATGTCCTCAGTTTACTTCTGGATGTTGTGAATTTTTGGTAGTATAATTGGGTAATTTCTTCAAGTTCTGAGTACAGAAGTTCCACCTTGAGTATAGTGGTTTGAGGAACCAGCTACTGCTAAGAGTTCAATTATTGCCACCATTATTGCCTTCCCAAAATATAATTCCAAATAATGGTTGTATGTCTAATTAGGGACTTCATGATGATGTAATGTTAAAAGCAACATAACCACTAGTATTGGAGAAGTTGTTGTCTGTATTAGGGTGGTGATAGAAACATAGAAGCTCTCTTAAGGCCTCAGAAAGGAGAAGAACATTAGATTGTTCAATTCAGCTGGTGAAAGCTACTGGATTAGAGAGCAAATCTAAAGAGAAGAACTGCTGTGAAAGAACTTTGGGCTGAAGTTTTTTTATTAGATACAAAGTTATTTTTCAGATACAAAAGCCAAACCTCAAGTCTGTTATAGGGTATTAGCTTGGTATTTTTGTGTGAGTAATTAGAAATAGGGTTGTTGTCTTTTTTGGTATTTGCTTTTTTTCTGTTCCTTGGCATAGTCACTTTAAAGGTGAACTGTGATTTCACCTGAAGGCTCTGGCTGAGATGAAACTCTGTCATGAATGTCCATGTATAAACTCCCTCAACTGCAGGCTACAATTCTTTTGATGGAGCCCTGGATACAGTTTGTTTTCTGGACTGTGAGGGCATCTTGCTGGCTCATATCCTTGTTATAGCTTGCCGTCCACCAAACCTCCAACTCCTTTTTGGCATTGCTGTGTATTAGCAAGGTATATGAGAATGTTTATGTGGCTTTGTTGTTTGTTTGTTTGTTTGTTTGTTTTTTTAAATGTAATAAAAGAACAGATATTTGAACCACTTATTCTGATTCTAGGACGCGTGGAGTCATTGGTTCATTTAACTAGCTTATGTTAGATTTTAATAAGGAGTATGGAGGCTACATAGACCACTTAAGGAAAAAAAAATAAAAATGAAGTGTTTAGACTGAATGTAGAGGCAACTCTTGCTTTTCAAATGCCAGAGGTATTGTGTGTCCAGGTGTGGAGCCCTCAGTACAAGAAAGACATTGAGATTTTGGAAAGGGTCCAGAGGAGGGCGACTAAGATGATCAGGGGGCTGGAGCACCTCCCCTATGAGGACAGGCTGAGGGAGTTGGGCTTGTTCAGCCTGGAGAAGAGAAGGCTGCGGGGTGACCTCAGTGCAGCCTATCAATACCTGAAGGGAACCTACACCCAGGAGGGGAGAAAACTCTTCAAAAGGGCTGACAACAGCAGGACTAGGGGAAATGGATCCAAGTTGAAGGAGGGAAGATTTAGGTTGGATGTTAGGGGGAAGTTCTTTACAAGGAGAGTGGTTAGGCCCTGGAACGGGCTGCCCAGGGAGGTTGTGGATGCCCCGTCCTTGGATGTGTTTAAGGCCAGGTTGGACAGGGTCCTGGGCAACCTGATCTGAATGTGTATGTTTGGTGGCCCTGCTAGGCAGGGGGGTTGGAACTGCATGATCCTTGAGGTCCCTTCCAACCCGGGTGATTCTGTGATTCTGTGAACTGTGTCAGAGTTCTAACGCAGTCCCACTTCAGTACACTAGTTCTTTGGTAGCTTTTATTGTTTTAAAATCCTTATTTATTTACAAATCTGTGTACAACTGGATACAAATAATGATATGTCTTTATCTTATTTTATTTTTTAAAAACACATGCAGAGAGTCATTGATTCTGAGATAGGCATGCTAGCACACTTGACGTAATCATTTTGCAAGTATTCACTTGCACGAATATTTCTGGAGCTTTTGTCCTGGTGAAAAAAAGAAAAGCCCACTCTAAATGTATGTATGTATGAATATCACCTGAAAACAGGTAAAATGGATTAAAAGTTATATATTGATTTTTGATATGTAGCTGTCTCACTAGTTTGTTTAACCATACTGATTCTGAACTGTAGGGTTTTTTCTTTCTGCGCTCCTTATTCCAGGTAAATTGCAATTGATTCATGTCAGTACTCAAGTAGTTTTTATACTGCTTTGCAGTGGAAAACTACTTTGAAAATAAAATAGTCTTGAAGGTTCTAAGACTATGGAAATGAAATAACTATTGTTTATTCAATGCTCATCTTTCCAATTTCTTGAAGGATTATAAGGGAGTCAGTCACAGAGCATTGCTAGTGTCAAGATAGACATTAGCAACATTTTCTGCTTTCCTCTTGTCCACAGAGTTGATCATTGCATACAGAAAGCAACCATTTTCACTTCGTAATCCCCCCCATCCCTTAGTCAAGATAGCTCCTGTTAATCAGGTTTGCTCTAGAGAAGGAAAGGGATGTAAATTCCTCCCTTCTACCTGTCCTTCAGTACATCTAGCTATTACCTTCTCAAGATGACTCCCTTATTAAACTGTTGCAATTTGTCTGCTATGCTGATGGAGAGACTTAGGGACTCTGTTTGAAATTAAGTGTTTTTTTTTTTTGCAGTAGAGATAGGAATAACTAACAATAGAAGTGCTACTTTGATAATGAAGACTGTGACTGTTTCCTTATTTGCAAGAGGTTTCTTCTGTTGTAAAGTTTAGCTTGATTAGCTTGAAAGTCTTCTGACTTCCTGAAAATGGCTACTCTGTGGAAGAGTGATGGGGCTGAGTGTGGGAAATGGTACTGAACTTTCATTTCATTTTGGATTTAGATGATCCAGGAAACAAATATAAAGTCTCATCTGGTTCAGTGATGCCCAGCTTCCTGAGTTACGTAGTCTGCCACCTTCCTTATTTGCTGACTGTGATCGTGTGGCCAGAAACTGAGTTGACCAACTTACTGAATTCACTGGCAATTTAAATACTTTTCCACCTTAATGAAATTGCTAAATTTCTTTTAGATAATTAATCAGACCCATTAATCATGCTGCTGCAAAGTGAGCCAGATTTGTTGTAGAGAGAAGTAGAAATGTGAGAAGAGGAGCTCATCAGTAGCTTCTCTCTTTTGTTGGCTGCTATACTTTTGAGTTTGTTGAAATTCAAAGCTAAATAACATCTTTAGGGATGTATTTGACTTCATCACCTGTTATATTCTTTCTGGAGCTGTCTCTGTCAGAGTAAGAACCCAGATATCTGAGCCTGAGGCTGTTGTGATACACAATTATATTTGAGTATAGATTATTTCAACTACCTGCAGATTTTTTTAATGTAAATATCAGCATAATCCAGTGATGTCTCAGAAAGTAAAATTCTATTTACCCAAGATGAAAGAATTAAAGGAAAAATACTTTCCAAAATAACAGGACTAAGTTATTTCTGTAGACCAGCCTTCTGCTTCCTAGGTAAGGCTTGATTGTTCTTTAGAAAATGTCTTTGCTTCCATGAAATATGTGTGGGCCTAGAGCCTTGTGGACCGTGTGTTTTCTGAAAGGCAGTATTAATATGAGCAATCAGTAAGAAAATATTTTGGAGAACATTTATGTGACTTTAAGCAACCTCAGATAATTTTTATCTTCAATCTTCTAATATAGTAATTTAACTATTCTTTTCTGTAAGGAAAGGTGAAACTTTGAGACGTGTTACTTTTTTTAAATTTAAATACGTAGTAGTAGTACTTGTATAAATTCTAATTCTACTCACCAGTCATTTCATTTCCCCCCAAAATGCTTCTTATCTGGCTCCCTTCAGGGGTGTGCCTAAACACAGACATGGACGATGCGTACATTGCAAAAATTATTTTATAGCACCTTCTACTCTTTTTGTACTCTGGGTGATCATGGCTTCTGGGAGCGACTTAGGAATCTTATCCTTGAATATTTAGAAAAGCAATGCAAGATATTGTTTGAGAAAGTAAAATGAAAAACCATCAGGAGATGTGGATCTGCTGGTACAGTGAATGTTCTGTAAAATGTTACTGTAGTATATGGCCTTCATTGCATTAAATAGAAGAGATTATATAGCAATGAAAAATGGTGAATTCAGCCAGCCTGATCTGCTGGATCTAACTACTAAAAGCAATTTCATCCTGTTTCTGAAAAGAAGTAGAATCCTTTGGAAACTGAAAAACCCAGATACATCTTTTTTTTATTTTTTTCCCCTTGCACTCGTGGGGGAAGAAAAAGGCTAATATCAAAAGTATTCTCTATTTTAATACCACACAAAAATATTGAAAAAATTGAAAATATTGAGCACATTCAAAATCTTGATCGTGGCTTCTGTTCTCAGAATGGGCAATGTAAAATGTGCTTGCTTTTGCTAGATGTCTCCCATAGAAATACCCAAACAAAATAATAAAAAAGCACAACAGAAGCCTGGAATGCTGGGACAGGGGGAGGAAAGAAACTCAAGACAGGTTTGGGAAAAGAGCTCCTGCAAGTGAAATCATGCTGTGCTGTCACAGAAGCAATTGGTTTGGAAAGGACTACTTATCCAACATCCCTGCTCATGCAGAGACACCTGAAGCAGGCTGTTCAGGATCTGTTCCTGTCTTAGCTTTCAAATAAGACTCCATCACATTCCTTGACTACCTGTGCCAGTGTTCATTCACTCATGCAGTAAAGAAGCTTTTTCTTAAGTTTCAGATGGAGTTTCCTATATTTTGGTTTGTGTATCACGTGCTGCCACCTTAATCTTTGTAGCCCTATGTCCATGTCACTCTTGTAAAGAGGAGTCCAGAACTGAATGCCACACTTCAGATGTGACATCACACTGCTGATTCTTTCCTTGTACTTAGCAACTTTTACCTGCTGGCTATGCCTTGTCCAACACAGCCCAGTATACTGTTAACCTGTGGGATGAAGGCACGTTGCTGAGTCCTACTCAATTTGGTGTCCACCAGGACCCCTAGATCATTTTCTGTGAAGCTGCTTTCTGGCTGGATACTTTTCAACTTGTACTGCTACCTGGGCACTCTCAATCCCAGGTGAAGCACCTTGCACTCCTCCTTGTTGAATAGCCTGAGATTTCTGTCAGCCCACCTCTCCAGCTTGTCAAAATTCTGGATGGCAACAAGGTTCTCTGGTATGTCAGCCACTGCACCCAGTTTTGCATATTTGTTGAGGCTATACTCTATCTTCTTATCCAGCTCTCTTACGAAACTGCTCAGCAGCACCAGACTCAGTACTGTCTCCTGACCTGTGCCATTAGTTATTATTGGCTTTCAACGGGATTTTCTTTTGCCCTTGACATCACCCTCTGGGTCTTGCCCTTCAGTTGATTTTCATTTCACTTTCTTGTCTATTCATCCAGATTGTACTTTAATGCCTTCTTCATGAAAGTCTTTTTGAAGACAGTGTCTAAAGCCTTGTTTAGCCCTTTTATCAGGCTCCCTCCTGATCTTTGTTGCTGTCTTCTGGGAAGTCAACTGCTTGGGGCATAGGTACAGCATCTCACTGAATAGTTGTTGTATGTTTCTGTGTACTGTTGCACTGAGAAAAATATTTAACACTAAAGTATTACAGATCTCTTTAGTGAGTTTGAGGCTGGTTTATGCAGAAAGTCTCACAGTTCTGTGCTATTTGGTTATTTCCATCCTCCAAAAGCTTTCTTATGCAACTTAGACGCCGTGCTGAGGCGAGAGGTACTTACCTTATCAGCACATGGTGAAGTCTGTCTGCCAGCCTGAGCAATTTGGCATTGTGAGAGGAGGGAATGTGCTGAAGTGGTCCAGCTCTATGTTGAGAGACTGTCACAGTTGGTACCCACATAGGTTTTGTTTACCTTCTCACCTCCTGTGTAAAACAAGACTTGCAGGTTACAATATGCATTAAATGATATGTTCAGTGAAACTGGGCACATCGTAGCCTGTGAAAGATCAAGAACAAAATCATGTAAATGCTTGAATAAATCTGTAAAAATTACCAGCTCATTTCATTTTTCTTAGATAACTGGAGTAATTATTTAAACCAATAGGCAGCCTTTGATAGATGGCTATTAACTCCTTTGATTGCATTGCTACATAACTTTATAAAATGCATTTTTAAAGTAAGATTATTGCCTATATAGGCAAGCAATGTGATGAACACCTGCAAAGTGATACCTGTTGTAGTGGTAAAAGACTGCTGAATTCAGATAGGTGTGATAAGTGTCTTATGTAACTCTTCATTGGAATTTAAAGGTTGCTTTGCGGGGAAATGAGGGGAAGTAAAAAACAGTGTAATAGTGTATATATACTTTATTTTTTACAAGGCGCTACGTTTCATAATTGAATCAGTGGAAACTTGCCCACAAAATATGTAGTTGTCTTGAGTGAATTACAAAAAAGCAGAGCTGGAAGTTCATTGAAAAGCACACGTTCCATGCTTATACCCCTGGGCTGTTTTAACTGTATCTTAGTGTAATATATAACTGTGGATGATGTTACTTTTTAAGCATCAGGACAAACAAAAATAACATCTGCTGGTATGAAAATATTTAGAGCTTACTAGACTGTCTTGCATTTTCCAGAATTATTACTTTTAGCTAGTCTTTTTCATTACAGTTATTATTAAAGTGGTGAAATAATATTCTTTTCATTACAAATTTACCAGGTCTGTGAGAGCTATTAATACTTAACAACAAACAACAACTTGGTTTTACTGTTGTGTCTTGAATAAGTTACTCCATTTCAGTTCAAAGAAAGTTCTGCCTTATACGCAGATGTAGCCTGTGGTATAATTGCATTAGGATTTTGAAGCAAATTGGGTATGCACGTGTTTCTCATAAAATAAATTCTCATGCACTGTGTGTTTTTCTATTAATTTGTCTTACCATCTCTGTCTTCTTGCATCTGTTTATTTCTCTGGAACATAACATTGATGGCTTATGCAATGCTGGTTAGTGCAAAGCCATTGTTTTGAGGGTTTTAGGTCATGCTTCATTTAAAAGACTATATTCAGCCTAGGTATTGATTTGCTAGTTAACCTGACATTGTTTAAAATATTGGGACTATTTCTTCATAAATGGATTGTAGTATTATATTGCGGTTACCAAAGGGTTTGGTATTTAGGGTGTTCTTTTTTTTTTTTTTTATTCTTTTTTTTATTCTTTTTTTTGTTCTTCTTTTTATTTTTTTCCCCTTTCTATTTAAAGATGAATGGGTAACCACGTACGTACAATGTACCTTTTTCTCTTCTAGTAAAAAAAAAACCTCTAGAATAATAGAAAGTCATGCTTTATCAGATGTGACATGATATTTTTTTGCTGAAAAGGAATGTTATCTTCCATCAAAAACGTGTTTTTCTGCAAATAGATCTTGTAGTTTTAGGTACCCTAACATTTCTATAATTGTGCATGCTGAAAGAAGCAAGTACTAATTCCTGATATATAGATGTTTTCTAATAACAAAGATTAACTGTTCTGCCACTCTAGCCTTATTTTCTACCACCTACTTTGAGCTTGGGAGATGATTTAGAACCTGTTCACATTCTGCACTGCTTGTCATTGGGGAACCCAATATTTTCAGTGCCTGTAGATTTAGAGTGCTGCAGAGTAAGCGTTGTGCAGGAGCTAAGGGATTGTGTAAATCAGACTTCACCCTGTCCATTGTAATGGCTGCATTCTTACTCTTCAGCCAGTTAATAGTTGTTCATGTTTTTCAGAAGATTGGAATCATTGGGTCAACTTTCTTCAGTAAGTGCTCAGAAAATGTTTTTGTAACATGTTCATCTATATCTATATACGTATCTACGCATATGCATTGTAATCCAGCCATAATTGTATTATTTTATGTTTCATCTCACCCAGATTTGTTTTTTTTTTTTTTTTTTTTTTTTTTTTTTAAAAAATTTTTTTTAGCTGTGTAAGGCACAAACCCAAGTTAAAACAAATTCTTTCTTTCTCAAAACGCTATTTCTCATTTATTAATGCCTTCAGATTATTTCGGTTTACAATCTTTATCTTTCTTCTTCTAACAGGTTCCTTATAGATCGTTCTAGCGTGTTTTTTAATACAAATAAAAACCATGTGTGTGTATTACAGACCTTAGCATTCATTCTTGTGGATTCAGATTTAGCCTTTCTGTGTTGTATGTCCAGTGTCATGAAGGCTGCTTCAAAAGTAATGCCTCTTATTTTGCTATGTTGCCCTGCAATGTCAGAGGCAGATGTTGGTGGTATGGCAATAGAGGTTGAACCATCCTAGCCACTGTATTTAATTTTTTGTTTGTCTTTTTTATTGAAAATATTGTAAAGACACTCTGGCCCCAGTTTTCATATGTCCCTGACACCTGAGTCTTCCTCAATGCCAAGTCCGTATTTCACACTTAATTACTGTGAGTGGTAGTTGACTCTGTGTAAGAAGCAAGACCCTACAAAAATGAAAGTAAAAGTAGAATGAATAAGCCTTTCTACAGATATGATCAGTGCACGTGCAATGCCCTGACCAGAGCTTCATCCAAACCTATACTGTTTTGGGTTTTCCAGCCCCGGAAGAGACAAGTGATCTTGTAATTTGCTGTCACTTTTGTTTTCTGTAGTATTAATGGATTTATCTGTCTCGGGAGTGTTTCTTTCCTACTATTTGGTATCCAAAAAAGAATGGCACTTCATCTCCAAGTGCAAGACAGGGATGGTTAAGAGATTTACGCAGTTGCAAAAGTATGCTCTTGGAGCAAGCTAAAATATGAATTTAGACATACCCATCATATAGCCAGAAAAATAGACTCTTCAGTAAAACAAAGTAGGCCTTACATTTGCATAATTTTAAAAATTCACTTCATGGAATTGAAGCTTTTGTCTGTTGACTAGGAAAGGATCTGTTGTTTTCCTACACAAATATGTTCAATTTTTTTCTCATATCAAGTCTGAGATGAATGCTCTGCACAGCTCAGAAGACTCAGTAGGACTCTGAAAACAGTCTACTGAAAAACAGGCGCTCAGAAGATACCTCGATGCAACTCCATTGGAAGTCTGACTTCCTTTTCTGAGGCTGCTTTTCGTGAAGCAATCAACTTCTCAGCTTTGAGATCAAGAGCAAATCTGATCTGTAGGTGTTTTTATTTTATTCTGTGTTGGTTTTGTTTTTGATTTTTTTTTAAGCCAATATTGCATATACTGTGTGATGTGGCCCCAGGGAGACATGAAAAATTGTACTTTGTGTAGTCACAGTCAGTTGCCTGGAGAAGCATGCATTCCTGAAAAACAGAATAATGCAGTCTTAGAAAAAGACGATGTAGAAGAAGGTGTCAGTATCTACCTCCAGTTATTAATAGAGCAAATAGAATTCAAATATAATTTATCTAATAATAAATGGAAAATAAAGTGGTGCAAAACAAAACAGGAGGAAAAAAAGAAATCAATTATTCACGTCCATGGTAAGAAATTTGGAACTCAGCCCAGGTTGATTCATGTTTTGAGTGGTTCCTGTAAACTGTTCCAACTATGCTGACAGGCTATGGCTTTGCCTCCAGTTAGTGGTCAAATTATTTACAGCAATTTCCAGCTGTTGTAGTCTTGAGGAAATTAGTCTATATATTCAGCAGGTTTTGTTCTGTTAGCTAGATAAATGTTGTGTAATCCTTGTAAATAACGGAAATAAACTTCATGATCTCCCCTAGGAGAAGGATTATCAAGGTAGAAAATATATTATATAGAAAGCATTTTGATTAATCTATCAACTAAATCTGAGCACTGGATCTTTCAGATTCTTCTGTCAGTCAAGAACTAACATCTGTCTCAGGAGGTGATTCTTTTTGGGACGAGCCTCTCTGAGCTCTTAACCAATGAGGATGTAGCAAAGTGCTGCAGTGTGGAAGCAGCTTCAACCATGTTCTCAGTATTCTGATATGCAGGTTGTAAATTCTTGGGCTCCTTGTGTGGGTTACTGGGATCTGTTTTTACTGAAGCTTGTTCAGATGAAGCTGAAAATAAAATCACAGCATTCACAAACATAACATTGAGAGCACAGATGGATACCACTCTTGATGTTTTGTGTACTCCTATATTTAGTAGTCATAATTTTTGTGTGTTGTTGGGGCAGAATCTTCCAGCACTTTGTTTTTTTTTTAGTTCCTGATGAGTTTTTCTTTTTTAGGGTTACTTTGTATAAGAGTTATACTTTGTATAACCTTTTACAAGCAGGTGAATTTTTTTTCCGCATGCCTAGTCTGGCAAAAGTCTTAAATGGCATGGCTTATTTATGTTTGGCATGTAATATTTTACAGGTAATTTATTTGTCTTCAGATAATTTTTGCTTTCCCTCTACTTTGAGCCCAAGTACTTTTTTACTGTAGAATTGAACTGCCTCTTCAGGAATGCACTAGATTTGAGTCAGTAGTGAGAAGTGTGGCACTGCGATTTGGTTTAATTTCAGACTGAGAGAGTTGGCCATTGCCCTGCAGAATTTTGTGCATCACCTGGGGAATCATTTGTTTACCTGAAAAATGATAAGAACATGGCATCAGGTCATCTTTTGGGTGAAAGTATTTTGCTCGTCACCCAAAGATACATTGAGCAAAGTAAGAGAGGTACGAGTACTCAAAATAAGAGTTTAAGGCTTTTTTTTCCATAGTGTGTGAGATTCTTCTCTGTTCTCTGATCCTTAGTTTTTCAAAACAGATTTTTTTCCTGGCAGGTCAGACTGATACTCTTCAGTCTCAAGGCCATGTTTCTCAGTTGTATAAACAAAAGAAATGCAATCAAAACTTCTGGAGACTATGTGCTGAACCACTAAAGAATTTGGCTAAGAAGGATACCCATGTCTTAATTATGCACAGGAATAGCTGGAGGCAACTTAAAATCATTAGGTAATTAAGTCGTTAATGAACTTAAACTGTGCCTTCAGTTCAACTTGACTGGTAATAAATTCATTAAGTTTTTCATTACTCGGCATTAAATAAATTTCTGGACAGTAGCTTTCACCTTCGCTACAGAAATGTGGGTATTAATCTAAATTACTGTAAATGTCTGTTATTCCTTTCTGCTTCTGTCAGTGCCTTACAGTGACTCTCTGCACCTGGTACATAGTAAATTCTTATTCTATCTCATGCTTCAACACACATGCATAAATAAATTTGCTATTCCATCACTATTCTGCTGTCCAGTCACTTCTTGCTAGCCTGCAAAGCTCTAAAAGCAAGCAGGTCATCTTTCATCTGTAGAAGATGTCTGTAGAAGTGAAGCTGTTTTTTTTTGTTTTGTTTGTTTTTGTTTTTCTTAACTCCAGCCTATTGATCAGTTCTTTCCTATTCTTGTTTCTTTACTGTAGCTGTTGATGTTGTTTTACCAGCTGACTCCAGACAAACAGTAGAAACATCAATGAGTAAAGCTGAGAATATTCATGTGTGAAGTTGTAGCTGATTTTAGATTATGTACTTCTTTAGTATCTTTTGAGTTAACATCAACTCTGAGGGCTTCAGGCGGGGGAGACGTTAATGATGCTAGGAAAGTAATGCCTCCTGATTTATTAGGTTGGCCCGCAACATCAGAAGTGGATGGTTGTGATATGGTTATAGAGGTTGAACCTTCCACCAATATTCTGTTACGTGCTGTTGCTGTGCAATAGATGGCAGAAAAGGGGCAGTCTGACAGAATGGTGTCTGACATGGAAGTGTGTACAAAGCAAATGGTGGAGTCAGATTCCTCCATGCAGAAAAAATGGTACCTGTTGACATTCATTGACGCTTGATGTGAATGCAGAGAGACTGTGGGTGTTGTGTTTCAGCAGTGGTTAAAGCAGCATGAAAAACAAGCCACGTTCCAGAAAGCAACACTGGTAGCAACACTGAAATATTACTGCAGAGCTTGCACCAAGTGGGTCCCATGAATACTCGCACAGGAAGAAAAACAACACTGTATGCAAGTTTGTCAGGACCTATCTAACCAACAGAAGGCTGAATGTGACAGTTTTGTGGATTGCATAATTTCCAGTGGCAAGAATTGGCGTCACTACTACGAAATGGAGTTAAAGCAGCAGTCCTCAGAGTGGTGACATGTGAATTCCCCATAGAAGAAAAAGCTCTAGATGTAGCCTTCAATGGATTAAATCATGTGCACTGCCTTTTGGTATAGTAAAGGAGTGATCCTTCCAGACTTCCTGGAATGTAGACAAGCTATCACTCTGACCGCTTCGTTTTGATGCTGACTAAGCTGAAGGCTTGAAATGAAATTCCAAAACTACACCAGAGAAGAGGGCAGTCTTTCTCTTGCAACATGGTAGTACCAGGCCCTATATCAGTTTGAAGATCATAGACCGTATTGCCGATCTTGGCTGGACTGTCGTATCATGCCCACCATATTGTCCAGATACGGAGCCTTGTAAGTTTGTTGGTTTGAACCAATGAAAAATGGACTGCATGGACAACTTTTTCCTAGCAGAATGTCATCTGTCTGCTAGCTGTGAAACAATGGGTAACCTATGCTTTATAAGGCTCTTGTTCATTGCTAGCAAAAATACATAGGTAATGGTAATGACTGTGTTGAAAAATAGTGTTTTATAGCTGAGAATTTGCTCTAGCAAATAGTGTTATTGTGTTTCTTTGTACCTGCTTTTAGTTTCTGTGGAAATACATAGGAGGTATTACTTTAGAGTGTAGTAACATTTTCTCGTGTTAAGACTTTGCAAGTGCATGAAGCTGTTCAGGTTGTTGTCCTTTTCTCCTGGGATTACAGTCAACTGCAAAAGAGGCATTCTGGGTCCAGCTGGGATGTAGTCAGCCTTCATAGCACAGAGTGATGCAGTGTTTTGGATCTGTGGCTACATGCATGTTGATATTGCACTAATGTTTTTTGGCTGTTGCTGAACAGTGCTTGCACTTCATAAAGGCCTTTTCTGTTTCTCACTTACCACTCACAGCAAGAAGCCTGAGGTGGGAAAGAGGTTTGTAGGAGGGATACAGCTGGTACAGCTTACCCATATTGGTCAGAGGGATGGATTTTCCTTGCCATACACCACTGCACTCAGTGACTGAAGTTAGATTGGAGTGATTGGAGTTTAGAAGAAGAAGGGGGTAGAGGGGATTGAATTCTGTGGTAGATGCTTGCAGACTAACTGGCAATCAATCTGTTTATTAGAGGTGGTGAGTGATTTCCTGTGTCCCTTGCTCTATTTTTCTTTTCCACCTACTAAATTGTCTCTGTTCAATTAACGAGCTTGCTTCTTCCCATTCTTTCTCTTGTCATATCAATGGGGAGAAAAGAGCAAGCAGCCATGTGGATGCTTGTGTGTTGTCTGAACTTGTCACATCACAAAAGTTTATCTAAGTGCAATTATATATACTTTATATATTTATGATATACAATAAAGACCATATATATATTTGCAAACAAGCAATGTTGCTCTCTGGACATCTGTTCTGTGTGTCTGTTAGGTCAAATTTAGCTGCATCGCAGCAGATTGTTGGTCTAATTTGAAAGTGTATGTACTTTAAATCTTGGACTGGCAGTTCTGCATATCAGTTCTGTCCATCTCAGAATGAGATAACTCTTTCTCAGCATTTTTATTTTTAAACTCATCAGTTTGCAGAGTTTATTGTGAGACCCTTGACTTCACTTTTCCAAAGGTAGGAGCCTCGAACTACTTGACAAAGAATACTCCATTTTAATATGCTTCTTTAAACAAACTTTTTTTTAAAGCCTGGTAAAATGAATGAAAGATCTTTCCTGTTAATCTCACTGGATTTGCCAACAGTTAGTTTGGGGCAAAGACTCAAGTGCAAACTCCATCTGTCTTTAGAGAAGCCGTCCATCCTCAAATCTTATTTCTTTTCAACATAGATAGATAGGACTTGGGTAAAAAGCCTTGGAAAGATCTTGTCACTAAAATCAAGTCATCCTTATTGTACTTTCTTTCACACCTAGTTGCACGAGGGACAGATTATCATCTGCTTCTATCACCAGTTTTTCAGATGTGCTGTCATTTTCAGAGACCGTTTCTGTTCAGTTGTCTGGTCACTTGCTGTGTCCTTTCCCAAAGTATTATCCAGTCTGTTGTTTTGATAAAAGTTTAGATAATCCTCTAATTACTTTTTCAGACATTTTCTCAGAACATCAAGAAAGCCTTTGGAGTATGAGAATGTTTGTCTGCAGTGTCTGCAGTGTACCTGCAGAATCATATATGGATACTTGATAGCATCTGTTTACTATTTCTCTTTATTTTTCACAGTGGATGAATGGAAACTCTTCTGTGATGTATCAGGCTTCTTCAGTATGTCCCTAGTGCACCTCACATTACTGCATCTAAGGATTAATTTGGGGCCAAATCCCACCGAATTTCTCTAAGCCAATTGCTTCATCCTCATTGTATCTTCATAGTTTGTCTTTCTTGCAGAGCTCGTGCCAGATAGACTTGACAGCTCATGGGATGGTAGTCCAGATGCTCCTTAATGCTGCTGTTCTTGTTCCATGGCAAAGAGAATTTTCCTATGTCATTCAAAACCATGTGGGTCCATTTCCTGCTCAGCCTGTACTGTGGGTACATATTGCTTACACCTACGCTTCTCAAGATTTCACAAATCTGTAGCAGCCTTTTGCCTGCTGACAGCCTCTGTTCGTTCGGAGAGGGGTTTAATAAGCGCTGCCAACTGCACGCAGCATTCCAGTGTCTTGTACCTGAACAAGTGCTGGTCCTACTTGGTTGCTTTTCAGTTCTTTCTTATGAACTGCCCATTTCCAGCTTGTGAGGTTAACACTGATTTTTAAAGTAGGTTGTAGTTGTCATTGAGCTAGTTATGCTGGATCACTCTGGGTACTTTCCCGGCCCTGTTGCTTCAGATCATGCCACCTGATCTGTCAAGTACTTTATTATCACCACTGGATGACTCTTGATCATCCGGTGCTTTTCTGAGCCTTCTCTTGCTGATGTGATGTTGCAATAGCACCTTGCTGTGCTTGTTTCCTCTAGAGCTTTCAAGAGCTCTTTCTTTGTAGCATGCACCTCTGTAACAGGCGCCTGCATTCTGAAGGCTGTGCTGCAGGAACGTCTTGATCACGGATGTAGGTAATCCTCACCTGTTGTAGCCCTGAGCACACACCGAACTGAAGATCTCCTTGGTGCAGTTCAGTTTCTCTCAGTTTGTTCTCAGCTCATTGGCACCAACTTTGATCTTTCTGCCATCTTCCTCTTCTATCCCAGTTTGACACTGGCATAAGCAGAGTACTGCAGCACAATTAAATGTCTTCTGCAACCCAGGAAAATCACATTATATCTGACTTCTCATGGAAACAAAACTGAATTACATCAACACAAGTAATGCTGCTACATAGGAGACCAAGTACTAATGTATGTGTGATGATTAGCCGCATTAAAAATCGGCTGCTTTTCAATGTATGCATTATGTAAGCTTTTTGTATAAAAATGTTAAATTAAGTACTCACTAGCACATACTGCAATCGTTCTTGCTGAGCTTAATTAAGTTAATTCAAGTGCTTATTATAAAGGAATGAGAGCCTTGCGTGGTTGCTGCCCGCTCTGCCGGCGGAGCGGGGGCCCGCAGTGCTGCACCTCCCTCTCGTGGTGGAAGGCGGCGGACAGCGGCTGCCGGGAGCCGCCGCGGAACCGAAGGCTGTGCACGTCTGTGGCACTGAGACTTCTTTCCTGCTGGGAACATGGGCAAGTGTTTCTTTGGGAACGGAAGTTAATGGAGGCAATACTGCTCCGTTAACTGTTTTTCTCAGTGCTGGAAATTGCTTATAGGTGAGGTATACGCATTGGTAACAATTTCAGTATTTAAAGGCTGTGTGCCATACTCACTGACATATATGGGAAGAAAGATTATAAAGATTATTTGTCTTTTGATTAAACAAATTAGGATCAGACTTGTTGTATCTTTTTGTTTGTTTGCTTAAGAAACAGCTTTTGAATTAATTTGAGATGCTTAAAAAACAGAATGATAGATTACCTGGAGCAGGAAGGGACCCGCAAGGAGCACTGACTCTGACCCTGGCTCCACACAGCACCTCCCAAAATCCAAACTCAGTGTCTGAGAGCAGTATTGCAACACTCCCTAAGCTCCGGCACTCAGAGCCATGCCCTCTGCCCTGGGCAGCCCATTCCATGCCCACTGCCCTCTGGTGCAGACCCTGCCCTCATCCCCACTGCCCATCCATTGACACAGCTCTATGCTGTTCCCTCGGGCCCTAATTTCTTTAAACAGGACTCCTTAAACGTCTATTTCTTGCTCTAGACCACACCTACAGTGATTTCGTGGTAATTTCAGCAGTTGGATCAAAGACTGCTGGTTGGAGCTGTTTGGCTGTGGCACATGTCGAAACAGCGTCCTCCCCTCTGATGGTGACAGAAGGTGGAAGCTGCCCACCCTCTCGGTGTGTCTCCTGCACGGCCCTCACAGCTGTCTCTATAGGGCTTGTCTGCAGTTGGGCTGCTCCAGGTGTTGCAGGAGCAGTGGGTGGCCAAGGCTGTGCAGCATTGGGGACAGCTAGCCTAGTAACTGCTTTCTGATATGGCCTTGTGTGGGCAGGTGTTCCTATGGGCGTGGGAGAGATGGGTTTAACTTTGTTCTGAAGCTGTTATCTAGTGTCACTGTTAAGGCAGTAGAGAGGCCTAAGTTTGTGCGTAGCAGGAGCTGGGAAGGCCCTGCATGGCCCCCTCTCTGTGATGGTTGGTAGAGGCAGGGAGTCTAGCTGTTGTTTCACTAAAGATGATTCCGTAGGCACTGAATCGGTGTTCCACAGCAAAAAAAGAAAGCATCGTTTCCAGACAGCTGGACTCTGGGAGGCAGCACTCATATGTTTTTGCAGCTGTATCTGGTAGGTGCAAAAACTGTATTTTAAGAAAGAAATTTACTGAATGTGATGACAGTTCTTTTGCAGCTGTTCTTACCTTTAACTCATGATTTCACATCTTCCCAAAATAACAAATAACAAAGTTTTGTCTTGATGACAGTGAAAACTCATTTTTGTTTGCATATTGATGCTACCCTATTAAATAGCAGATGCTGGCTTTGGACAGGGCTGTTCCCTGTATTGTGAGTTGGCATGTCAGTTCAGGGCTGAGTAAGCAAGAAGTGATGGAGAGAGCTAAATTTTTACAGCACTGTTTCATCCTTTGATAGTGTTAATCAGGCTTTGCTATTTTGTAAATGGTCTTACCCTTGTATTTGATGCAGCTGAAAAACCAGTCTGAATCATGATAGCCAAAGACTGCAACAAACTGCTGGGATGTTAGGGCTCATCTTGATGTAATGGGCCTAGTGAAAAAGCTTAAGCAAACAGAGAAGGTGCTATCTGAAATGCAGTCTCGCAAATAATATCATGGTAAAAGAAAAAAATGTAGGAATATTGTTCTTACTCCCACATAACGCTGGTATTGTGGATCTACCAGGCTTCTGTGGAGACACAAAAAGCAAAGATGTTTATTGCCATATCAATTCTTCAGTCTTGATTATCCATTTCTCTGCTGTCTTGGTACAGTTTAAGACTCTGTGCTCGAAGCCTTTAACAATTATATTTTCAAGACTATCTGACAAAGACAGGCTAAACTGGGTTTGAATTTTAAGCCTGAAGATAATGTTGAAGGATTTTGAAACAACTTACTGCGTTCCATCTTGATTTGCTGTTTTCCGGTTCCTGATTGGATTGAATATATGTAAAAGAGTGCATTTTGCTATTCTGTATTGATCCCAATTATCATGATGGTTTTAAACCTTTTCTGAGTGATGTTTTGGAAAAGGAATAGGAAAAAAAAAGTGCATATTTTCTGAAATATTAAATTATTTAAAATTTCAAAGTCCTTTATTTCATTTTTTTCTCTTGTGTAAGTGCTTTTGAGGTTTTGAACTTGGTTTGTTTTGTGATGTTTAGACTTCATGCAGACAAACAGAACCTAGTTTACCTTAGTACTGTAAAGCCAAGTAATAGCTCAGACATTTGTCTTAATAAATATTAGAACTATGATTTATCTTTAGCCATTCATAGCAAGATTTCTATGGATCTTTTCATTACTTTTTACAATCTGTAGGGAGAGATGATGCTACGTAATGCTGGGGACAATTTAGTCAGGCTTACAGAGTGTGCCAAGAAGACTGTAACTGTATGTCCTATTTGGCTTTGCAGCATCTCAAGCAAATCCAAAATGACTCAACAGTTCTGTATTTAATTTTTTTTCTAGGACTTTTCCTTAATTGAAAAATTGAGACACTTTGTTTTTCCCATCCTGTCTTAAAGCAGCTATCAAATGCCAAAATAAAAGAAATTCCACCAGGGTAGAAACTCTTTGATCAATTGCTTTGTTTGGTACCTCTTAATTCAGCTGTTCAGTTGTTGCTGATTGAGGGCTCTACTGTGAAGTTTTAAGTAACAAAGAACATGAAGGCAAAAGTAGATCTGATAACACCAGTTATGTTCATCACAATTACCGGATTACTTTTAATCCAACTTTGGGTTGTCAGTGAGTTTCTTTCTGAGCTCCTTGATCATTTAGATCATTCAAGGATACCCTTGTGTCATTGACAATTTTATTGCTTAAGAATTGCTATGTGTTTTATCACATGGGCTGCTAGCTGTATTTCTACAGGTGCTAGAAGAATGTGGTTAGATGCCTTTGAGAGATTTCTTCTGACTTTTGAAATGGCTTCTAAAGCATGGGGTTCTTGATGATAATCTGCCACATGCTGTCAAGCCTGACAATATATGCGTGCATTTACAGGACAAGGCTGTAGGCAGTCAGCACAGGGTTAATGGTTTGAGTTAAGGGCTTTAACTCAAACTTGGGAGGAATATGATTTCTTCTTATAAAGAAGATAAATTGTAGACCTGTCCAGAAGATATATGCAAAAACTTCAACTTTAAGGCTTGTCTAGATGTAAACGTTGAGGTTCAAGTTCAAACTATTGCAATTATATCAGTATATTATGTCTACCATGTGGACTCTCCTTTTCTTCAGTACGTATGTTGGAAGGAGTAAGGAAGAAGGCAATTTATTGAAGCAAGAAGTCAACATAAGTTGTTTTTTTTTTTTTTTTATGCCTCTACATTTGTATCAATAATATTTGTTGAGTTTAGGAGGTTATATTTGTAAGTTTGTAAGATGTGTATTTTAATTATGAGAATGGAGTGCCAGAATTCAGTCTGAAATCTGTCTTTATTCAGTTAATGCTGAACTACCTAGCATTACAATGGAGGCGTCCTGGCTGCGTTGAGCGAGAGGCAAACTTGAAAACTGTGAGTTTTGCATAGAGTCATATCACCCTGCTCCATACAGACTTATTGCAGAAACACACAGAGACAAGTGTTGGCTACATATCTTAATACTTGGCATTTGATCCCTATCCCAGTAGGTATCTTGTGTTAATGTAAGGGTTTCATAAATTTCTCAAAAGGGTGTTGGGAAATATTTGCGCATTATAGAATAATGGATTCATTTACACTGGAAAGGGCCTTGAAGATCATCAAGTCCAGCTATCCACCAAACAGTGCAAGTTGACCAGGAAGCCATGTCCCTAATTGTCATGTCCATACCATACCTCCAGTGGTGGTGAGTCCACCACCTCCCTGGGCAGCCCCTTCAATACCGAACCACCCCTTCAGCAAAGAAATTCTTCCTTCTGCAACTTTATTCTTGTTGCCTTGCACACTATCAAGACTAGGAAGATAACTGAAAATATTCGGATGAAGAAGTTTTTATTAAATATCCCCTAAATCCTGATTAATTGCAGTTGAATTTCTCTCAGAATTGCCTGTTAGATCTCGGTGTTATTGTAGTAGAATCCATTAGCAGTCTGACTAGTGTCTCCCTATAAGTCATTTGCTGTTACTGCCTGAGTTCTGGGGTAGCACTGGATGCTTCCCAGTGCAGCTCCTGCTCTTTCCATACTGCTGAAACTCCTCATGGACAACTTTCTGATCAAATAACAAAATTAGTGCACTGTTCTGATTTCCTTTAACCTTTCAGCTGTCTTAGACACCGTGGCCCATTTTCTTCCTGAAATTTTGTGTTTTCTCAAATTTTTCCCACTTCTTTTCTTAATCAGTCTTTCAGCGCTTCTTTCCATTCCATCTTCCTGCATTTCAAAGGGATTGAACTTTATTTATTTGTGAACCAAATGTTCACATCTGTAAATGTAAATCAAATTAATCTTTATAAAAAGATTTGCAAATAAATATATCTCAGATGTTTCTTCTTCAGCTAGAACTGAAGAAAACTGCTTGTGGCTGTCAAGCTTAGCTATCTAGCTTAGTGGATTTCTGTATTGGTGCTTCCTTTTGGAAAATGGCCTCATCTTGCCATGATGTCCATAACATATGTATCTTTTTTTTTTTTTTTTTTTACTATGATCTTTCTGTGCACAGAAATAGTTTTCAATCTTACTGATATCTAAAATTTATTCCTAGATGTAATTTTAAAATAAATTCATTGTTGTTAAGGTATTTTTGTAAGTCCATGTCAAACTAGACATTGTTTGGTTTGGTTCCACCTCTCTTCCATTTCTTACTCTGTTCTTTGATGCTAATAAACTCTGTGGAATCAGATCTTTCTTCACTTATTTGTATCACGCCTAGCACAGCATCTTTGACAGTTGCTGGGCACACTAAGACCATTACAATATGAAGTAAGTAATTAACCTTAATCGCAGCATTGCAGAGAGATTTTCTGTAGTGTATGTTTTTGAGAGAGATGGGGTTGGAGGCATGCAGTAGAAGTTTCAACTGATCATTTCATCTCTTTGGAACCCATCACCTTGACTTCACTAAAAAAAAATACTGCATTATAAAAAATCTGACGAATAACAAACACATTGCAAATAATCTGTACGAATCCAAAGGGGCATTTGGCTACCTCACAAAACACTCTGTGCTTTGGCAAAGTTAGGAGCTTTGGCTTAGGAAGATCCATGTTTGGAATAACAGGGTGTGTTGCAAGTCAAGATTCAGGTATCTTGGCAGAGATGTATGCAGAATCTGGCACGAAGCCTGTCTGCACTGTGCCTAGCTGTAGCAAGTGCTGAAGTCCCTTGTGAACAATATCTGAATCTCATTTTGAAGGGGAGGAAAAAAAAAAAGAGGAGGAGGGAAGAGGGAGCCAGGATTTATTTTAACATTTAGTGGATATAAAAAAAACAAGTGTCAAGAAGCAAAACATTTTCATGAAGCATTCGCTGTGAAAATCCTGCAACTTCTTATTGCAAACCTCTTTATTGCTTGGATTGGCTGATTTCCAGAGCATCAAGACTAGGAATTGAGGGACTGAAATATAATCAGTGGTGATACATTTTAACCACATAAAACATTCTCTGCTTCCAAAGCCTCCGGTGTCTCTAGTAAGCAGTACAACAGCTCCTTGCTGGGAGACTCCAGGGACGTGGAAAATATTGGATCAGAATGGTAAGAAGCGCTTTACTTTTCACCAGCTTTAGATTATTACTTTGAAAAGAATGCTTGAAAGGTGATTAAATTAGTAGGAAACAGTTTTTAAACCAAAACCAGTGTGTGTAAGCTACAGAGGCATCCTCAGTGTTTTGCTGAAAGAGATCAGCAAAGCAAGTTGGTGACAAATATCTTTGGCACTGAACATATTGTGCAGCTAATGTAAAATCTTTTAAAATTGGGATGGACTGCTACTAGAACTTGATGTAAAATGTGAGCCTGTCTGTCTGCTTGTTCCAGTGCAGGACGACAGCTGTATGGGCTTTTAATATAATCTCACATTAATAAACACTGACAGAGATTTTATACATAAAAATATAAATAAATCGATGCTGATTGCTTATGCAAGTTGCATGTTTCTGTTTTCTTTTTAGGTGCTGCTTTTTTTCTTTGGTTTTGCTTTTTAAGGAGCAGAGCTCCTCAGTATGTACCTTTCTACTTTCAGAGAGCTAGGAAGTTTTTATTTTTCTGTGTTTTTAATCTGTGAAGATCTATTGTTCACATTATATATGCGAGGGGGAATAATGAAGGAAAACTTTCTGGGGTAGTACTTTTATGCTTCGTAACAATTTGAACATGAAAATAATAAAAATAGAATATAAAGCACATTAATGTAGAATCTGAAATTAATGTCAGTGCCTATTCTATTAATAGTTAAACAATGCCTGAAGATGCAATAAAATACTTTTACTAGCAGGTGTTTTTTAGGTATTAAATAATTGGTGGGTGGAAATGCAAATCTGGGGAGAGTTTACTACCAAGACTCGTTGTTAAGACTGAGTATGTGCGTATTTCAGTTAAAAAAAACAGCCACAAAAAAACCCACCAAACCAACAACAGCAATGAAACAAAAAACTCCCACCAATCTCCTATATGGGAACTCAGCCATTCGCTTTAAGTGCATACTGAAGTCCAGGAATGCATTGATTATGAAGTTACGTTACATCAGAGTGAAAGGAAATCAAATTACTAAAGTCAGGAGAATACTGAAATATGCTTCCTTGACAGCCCAGCTGATGTGTGGGAAATTATTCTCTTTGTGATTCAAATGGGGGAAAATAATTTTAAAATAGCAACTATGAGAGTTTGAAAAGCGCATAGCAGATGTGAGAAGGTCTGATTTGGTATTGTTTGTCTGTCTTGTTTGTTTGTTGTTGCTCAGCAGTACAAGGGCTAGAATTCTAGAAGTAAAACTATCCCCGAATGCTGTCTGATCTTTTCCTATTCTGAGTGGTTTCACAGTGCAGCAAGAAACAATGCTGAAATACAGTAGGTAGAGAAATGTTGTCTTAACCTATATGTTCCATGTTATGACTGTAAACACCCTTTAATATATTAAAGATTTATTACCCTTCTCAACATACACCATAGATTAGGAAATCAATAATTGAACGGAAATCAGGCTGTAAGATTCTTGGAAAGATATTAAGTATGAGCCTAAGTATTGTGAAATGTTACTTACCATTTCCTTGACAAAAAAGCTCACTGTTGAATATCTGTTAAGTACTGATATTCATTAATTGAGGAGACTTTATAATAATGTCATTTACTCTCAGCAATGTGGTCTTGGTTTATAGAGCTTTGTATCTAAACTTTGGTACATGAACAAATTGGAAATGCAGGAACCGGCTTTTTTTTCCTGTTGTAAACGCAGAACTTGACGAATAACAAATGAGGTTATGCATGTATCCAGGTGTGTGATTTCTCTTATAGCAAATCAAAGAAAATGCTCTCTTTTAGAAATAAAGCCATTCATATACTGCCATGTATTTGTTCGTGATAAAGATTAATCTGAAGTAAGTTTGCTTTGTGTCCTGCTTGACGTGGATTAGTTAGGTAATTAGTGCAGGCAGTTCAAAAGGGATCTTTCTTTTATTTAAGATTGCATGGAAAAAGATCTTCCATGTTTGTTCCTGGGGCAAGAGGGACTGGGGGGGCTGATAAGGAAAAAAAATAATTCTCCCCACTCCTCCTGAAAAGAACTCTCAATAGAAATCAGCTGCTTAAAGAATGGCACGTGTAGTCTGAATGGCAGTCTCTTATCACTTCAGCGTGATAGGATTTGTTTCAGTGTAAATTAGTGGTCCTACGTTAGTATTGCAAACTATCTAATGGAGACCCAGGTTTAATCACTCAAAGTCTTTATTTCTAACAACAGAAACAATAGCAAGTAATGTACAAGCCTTACTTGAAAAACTGGGAGGACAGAAACGTAACTATTGGAGTAAGTTCTAATGAAGTATGATTTAAGATTAGTAGAAGAGATTGCTGGGTGCAGCGTGGATTGTTTAAAAAACAAAGTAATTCAATAATTGGATACAGTGCTCATCCAAATGAATTTAGGTTGTATGTTTCTTTTAAATCCCAGTTACTAAGCAGAGGTCCTGCCTGAAAATATAACCCTGCATTTTAAGAGCATTGCTATAAACATTTGAACTATGTTTCACATACAGGGAAAAGAGGGAGTGTAATTGCTTTCTGTGAGCTTGACTTCACACTTGGTAATATCCTTAGATTTTTTCAGTGTTAGTTTTTTTTTGCTTTGTTCTCCTGCCACTTTCTTGGCCAAAAAATTTACTTTGTGCATTCAGAAGTAGTCATGCTGACACTCATAACACTGCTGCTGAATAGATTTAGTCAAAAATCTTAGTAGACTACAGCTTTGGTGAACGACAGATTGTGTGTGTGCTTAGTGCTAGCTGATATGCCTCAATTAACTTTTGGCACAGTTTTATTCAGGTGATAATGCTGTAGCTGTGTAACAGCTCTTTAACGCACCAGCAAGTCTGTGCACCATATGTAGGATGAAGTTCATACCTTGCTCCATAAATACTGCTTGTGTAGAGGAGGAAGAAGAAAACAACTATGATGTTTAATTGAAACGTAATGCTGAAATCTGTGCAGGTAAGTGTTTGAGTTTATTCCTAATGGAAAGAGCATCTGTTTTGAAATTTCAGCATCCATGTTTATGGAGTTTGAATATTTTTAGTGAACAAAATATGATAGCAAACAAGGTTTATGCAAGGATTTCTAAACTGGAATAATTTTTTTTTTTGTGGTGGTGGATTTTTTTTTTTTAAGCTGTTTTACTTATATTTCAGTATCAATATACTCTGCAGATCAGGTTTAGCTCACTGAAACCTGTGTTTTAAACTGTGCCATCAGAGAGGCAGTACAACATAAAATGCTTTCAGGAAGTTATAAATTATTTGCTGTGGTTTACATAATGTATTAGCATGTCTGCTGCAGGGTTTAATTCCTTCGTCTGTGTGAGATACAAAGAAATTATTAGGAAGGGATGCTTTTAGCCTTAGTCTGTCCTGATGGCAAAAGGGAAGGCAGGGGAAAATGAAAGCAGGTGAAAAGGTCAGTCTGGTCTCCACATGAAATAATTAATGGGAGCAGCTTCCCAAAAAATAGAGCTACAGTGAGCCGGATAATTTGTAGTTTTCCTCACTTGGTGATGTTCATATTAGAGTATTCACGCTATTTTGAAATATCAAGACAAAACTGTTGCCTGTGTATGTTAGGACCGTCATAGCAACGTGACATTTTGCTGCACATAATTGCTTGTATGTGTCATGATCGTATTGAGAATACTGCAAAAAATTGTGATTGAGAGTTCTACATAAATAAAATGACTGAGAGTAGACAAGTGTACTGATGCCTCTATGCCAGTTGATAATGTAGAGGTGTAAAATAAGTCAATCAGAGAGTTGTGCACTGAAGGTATGCTGCCAGTGCTTGTAGTAAGGAGTGTGATGTGGTCAGAACTGAGAGTGGTTAGTGTGTGCTGGTGGGAGATGCATTTGCACAGCTTGACCAGATTTTGAGGTTTAGTGATGGGAAGCTTGCTACTTGAGCTCTTCAGGTCTTATGCATTGTTTTCAGTCTACTGTGTATTTCAGCAGTTAAGGACATTTTCTTTAAATATGTTTTCCAATGTAGCTGTGTCACCTGGGGATACAGCTACACAGTCAGCTCTCTTTTATCATTTAATGAGGAAGTGGAGGACTCTGAGACAAGTGTCAGGAACTGTGCCAGAAGCTCCACTTCCCCTGTTCACCAAGATACACTCCAGGTATAGAACTAAAGCTTTTGGATCCATGAAGATTTTGGAATGAGGAAATCTCTGGTGTAGCTCTTCATTCAGTTGAAAAGAATAGACAGATAAGCGTGTGAAACCCATAGCTCTTCTACCTCCATTTCTATAGTAGGGTTATAGTCAAGGCTTAAACTCAGTATTGCTAACCTTCTGTGTAGGCCAGACGTGTACTTAGATTGTGTTTCAGTTCTTTCTTTCCATTATTCACTGAGATGTGGCTTTTTTTAGTGGCTTTCATATGATTTCCTCTCTGTCACAGGCTACCAGGGAGTGCATGTGTTGAAGGCTACCAGGCTAGTGGCTGCTGATGTGGTTTTTTTTGTATACATTTGCATATCCAATAATAGGGAGAATTCCTGTTTTGGCAGTGTAGTGGGTATTTATTTGACTATGTGATAATGGAGATTTATTTAGGAGTAATGGCAAGGAGAAGGATGCTGTAGGACTGCACCTCTCACTTTACTTCATTCCTGTTGATACTTCTGACAGTTTTTGTTCCTTCATGTCCAGAAAGAAGAATCTTTGTAATATCATGTAGATTTTATCAGCATTAGTTCTGGAGAGAAAGTTTTGGAACTGTATAGATATGATTTCAACCAAACACGCTGTTTCACCTACCGAGTCCTGAATAAACAAAGAAGTACTTTGCAGACCTCTGATTCGCTGAGGTAAAAATAAATAACATTCAATTGACTGAAGCCAGCCTGCAAAATCTAGGCTAGAAAAAAGAAATGCTTTCAATCTTTTTTTTTTTCCTCTTTCATTGAGGAAATAGAAGGGAGTAATTTTAGAAATGCTGAAAAAGTGCTGTATGATGAAAAGCTCCTATAAGTCAATTAGCCTTTGTTAGGTTCTTTACTGACTGTACAAAACATATTGCATGCATACACTGCTGAAATTTTCTTACTTTTCTTTTTGTACGATTGTCAAAAGTGATAGGTATGGTTAAAAAGGAACCTTTTTCTGTGCTACTATTCATTCCACTGTTACAGAGGATCAATCACAAAAGCAGCAGTTGCATCTAATAATTCTTTCAGTACAGCACAGGTGGAAAGAAAATTGGCTTCTTTATAAATGCAAAGCATGAGAAAATGAGTTCTGTGTGAGGGATGAATACAACACACTAGAAATACTACAAGCAGAGTGTATTGGAGTCTCTGCAGTCATCTGTTTTAGATGGTTTGGAAGATCCCTGTACTTAGCTGCTTCCTCTCTGTACACATTGGCTGCTCATGTACTGTGTTTCCTTTGTCCCTTGCTGTTGATGTGGTCCTGTAGCCAAGAAGTGATGGGCAGTTCCATCTTCTCCACCTGTGAGAAGAGTATTATTATACCTGAGTATTCAGGTGTTTCACTTTAAACAAAGATTGGTGCTACAGCCTAATAGGACATAAGTATAGTTAAGTGCTTGGGAAAAGTTAACAAATCTAAAGCATACCAGGGTAAATGTGAGTTCTTGTGTGTTTTAGAACCCCCTGAAGTCATGATAAATGTCAACAGTCTAATTGAGGAAACCATTTATGATGCTGTAAAATAAGAGAGAACATGCAATTTCTTATCTGTGTAGAAGGAAGGTTATTACACAACACTTTAGAACTTAAAGCATGTGATTTTGTTACGGTAATATCTGTGGTACTTTTTGGTTTGTTTGTGTGTCACAAGTTCCCCCAGTGCAATACCTCTCAAGTTTGAAGTTGCCTTCACAATTTAAAGTCTCTTTTTAAGAAAGCAAAATGTGGAAATATATGTAGAAGAATCCTAAGGATGAATAAATGTTAAAAATAAAACTAAACACCAAAAATCTCACAACTGCTAGTGAATGTTTATTTAGAATGACCTGAATGGTGTTAGTACTTTTAGCAGGTGTATTAAGTCCCTCATGCAAAGTTATGGAAGTAATGCATATGCTGTGTATCGTTTTAATGGTCCAAAAACAGTGAAATATTTGCTCAGATCTTTGTCAGTTCTGCTGGAGGGGAAGCACTTACATCCTTCCCATAGATGATGGAGAGCGAGTAGGAGGGCTTTTTCAGGAACAACATAATTAAATGCACATATGTAAAAGATACCTGCAAGATGTTGCCTGAGATGGTGCTTAATAGGAATGGAAAATTATAGGGTGAAAAACTACTTCTCTGGATATGTTATTAATTTACCAGTAGTGTAAAGGTTTTTTGAATAGTTTCCTATTTGTAATGTACTTTTCTTTTTTTCTAATAATGTCTGTCTCTTTAGAAAGTAATTTTAGATCAAAATATGTTAGTGACTTGTTATGTGGAAATTTTAATAGAGAACTAATATAGGCCATTATTGTCATGGTTTGTTTCATTGCTTAGAAATGTTTTTCTTATGTAGAAATATGGGAACTATGAAAGCTTTCTGAAGACATTGTTGGTTGTTTTTTTCCCTTCTCTTTACTGCACTTTAATTTGTGTACGTGGTTGCTGCTGCTATGAGATCACATCCATGCTTCTTAAAAAAAAGCAACAAAACAAAACAAAAAAAGCCCTCTAGAATAGATCACAATAATAACTCACCTGCTACGAAATACTGCGTTACTTAGAAAGTAATTCAAAGGTGACTCAGACATTGGATATGAAAACAAAGTCAATTCCTTGGGGCTTAATCTTGCAAATGCTTGCTACCACATATAGTGTGGTATGACTTTCCTGAAATTAACCACATCCTAAACATAAAAAATATTCCAGTTCCCACTACTCCTCCATTTTCTGTGGGAAGAGCTTCAGTGGATCTTGTTTAAGCTTTCTTCAAACAAAGCTGTAGGCATGGTGTGCAGTGACATTTGTTTGTAAGACCAGACAGCTTAGCCACACCTGGAAACTCTGCAGCAGAAGCGCAGGTAGTAGCCTGTGCTCTCAGTGTTGCCCAAAGAAGCCTTCAGCCCAAAGTGGCCCCATCTGTCCTGAGAATGCTTTGAGCATATGTGGTGAATAGAAAATGATGCAGCGATTAGTTTTGGAAAGATTTAATTGGTGCTATCAAATGGCTTTCCTCAACTGCTATTAAAAATACAACAAATAATGCAGCCCATATATTGCATCTGAAATAGAAGAGCTAGCCCACTGTTCTCAGTTTTAAGATAGGCTCTTTTCAGCTTGATTTTCTGTAAACTTTGCTACTGAATAGGAGCTACCTTAGGATATTGCACCTGTCTTTGTGCTCCACTAAGACAATATATTACTGTATTTGGATGTGCAGCTGAGTGTTCTTGCTAGTTCAGCTTTGATTTGCTATCAAGTGTTGCACAGAAAACATAATTTTGACTTAGATAGCATCTCAGCAATTGGGAAAAAGTATGTGGATTCAGTATGCATTTATTGCCAAGAAATCCCAACCACAACCATGAAGCCATATTTCTGTCAGGCTTAAGAGCATTCATAACGTAATCCTGTACAACTTCTTTTAAAGTGGGTGCTATTGGTTTTAGTGAAATGAAATCTGAATCTGAATATGGCAGTGCAGTGCATCTATATATGGAGATCCTACCCTGAACCTGCACAGCCCTCCTGTATTTTCAGTAGAACCATAGAATTGAGTTGAAAGAGATCTTAAGGACCATCCAGTTCCAATGTGCCTGCTGTGGGCAGGTTTGTCACCCACGAGATCAGTAGGGGCATTTATTTTTTCAGTTGTGTTCAGGCTGTGTTCTGTAAATGTTAATGTGTTTATATCTTTTTAAATCAAAAGTGTTATTTCTGAACGGACAGTGTTCTCTAGGGAAATAGATACAAGACGTAGAATACCGTACTTTGCTACCTTTAGGGCCTGACACTGTGCTGCACTGAGATGCATATCATTTTATTGTGGTATAAACACTCTTCTGTCTTAAATTCTAAAATAGTTGTTTCCTGGAGGAGGCTTGGAGTGTACACTGATGTACCTGACAGTTAATTAAAATTCAGCGTTGTTTGTTCTTACTGAAATTGGTGAAGAAAAGCTTCTAGGAAACACTACAGAGAATAGTGTTCTGAAGATTTCACATTATTTTGAAAGATGAAAATTCCCCTGTCTCCATTCTTTAAAGAGTTGAAAAGTAATTCAGACAAAGCCTGTCATTTTTTTTTGTGTGTGTATGTATTTAGAGTGAGTATTCTCTCCCCTTCTCTCTCTCACTCATAAATAAAGGAGTGAATTGCAGAGAATACTTCTTATTTTCTTATTTTTCCAGCAGATTATTTGCTGAATCCTAATTATTAAATTACATGCAGACATAACTTTTTCTACACCTGGACAAATTCCTTATGGGAATCCAGTCATTTTGTTAAGCTACTCCAGGAATTGGTTGGTATTTCATACAAATCAGAATAAAAGCATGCCTAATAGATTTTGTTTGTAGGCAGTATGTAATAGCTGATTAGCTAGTTAATGCTATTTTTCCTTCACATGCATACAGTGTCCTACATATCAAAAAATACAAAAAAAAAAAAAAAAAGTATTAAAATAAGTTTTTAAGCTACAATTAGGTTTCCAGATGTCTGATTCCTTGGTTTAGAAAGCTGTACTAGGGCTTATCTATTCCTGAAATAAAAATGATTTACAGTCCAAAACCTCTTTCATGCTTGCCCATCTGCCAGGGTGCTCATTTCGTTCTTCGTATGGTAAACAAAATTTCAGAGTAATTCTTTAAATCATTGCTGAAGAGCTCATTACAGAGATCTCATGCTTGCTAATGCTGACAAACAGAAGGCAAAAAAGACTGACAGTGTATGTGGAGCACCCATACTAGTCTTGCAAGGCAGGAAGTCCATCAGGATGAGGACTTTGGTGTAGTTCAGTGGACTTATGCAGGATCCTGACCGGTTGACCTGTGTCATTTCCGCGTTGTTCCGTTCAAGAAGTGTGGATACATATGGGGGGAATGAGAGAGGAAATTTTCCAAGATTTCTTTTTGAGTTTTGGCCATTAATTGTCACTTCTAAGTCAGACACTAGGATTTTAATGTCTTCTTTCATGTTATACACTCTAATACTGCAGGCTACATTTGCACCTGTGTTTATGTAGTCAGACGTAGCTAGTCTTAGTGTCTGAATTTAGTCTTACCTTTTTCATATTTTTTGAAAGGTCACTTTTGCTTACAGACTGTAAGTGTTGAAGCACCGGTATGTTGGGCCCTTTCTATACTTCGTACTGAAATGACAGTTGTAAAACAGGAATCTTAATGCCTTTTATCTTCCCAAAAGTGTAGCCTGATGCTCCTGTACCTCAGGATACACACTGCTAATCAAAACAACTGCAGCTCAAAAAACCTGGAAGTTGGGCAACTTTTGAGTGTCTAAATGTAAGATTTAATTTTATGCAGGTAGATTTCATCATTTTGCCCCTGGTTGCCCTGGAAACCAGTTAATTACTATGCATTTGCTTCAGCACTCTGCGTGCAGCTTTTAAAATATTTTATTGTAATTTTTCTTTTATTTTGTCTTAAGCTAGTGTTTGTAGAAAGTGGTGGCTTGACAGCTCTGGCAAATGAAACAGTCTGCCTGCCCACGGAATATGTGCTCCCTAGACAGTGGCAGTCCAAACTTCCTCATGCTGTTTTGTCAGCGTGAAACAACTGTTCGTGAAGGGGAGGGGAGGACTTGGAGGAGGAGGTAGGGTCCTAGAGCCATCAAGTCTTTGCCCTTAATGTGTAAGTGTTACCAGAAAATGGCAAATGTCTGGCTTTTGGTGTGTAAAACAGAGCAGCTAAAAATTGAATGAGTTCAAGCTCTGGAAAACTATCTCCAATCTTTAAATCATTGTCACAAGCTCACAACCGTGGTTCTAATACTGTATTGCAATTAACACTGACGACAGATGATCTTCCTTTCTCAGTACTGAGAGAAAAGGATTTCCAGGGAGTTCTGGTGCTGACGACTTCAGCAAAAACATCCTGGGATGATACTTGCAAATTAGAAGTGGAAATGGGAAATCAGAGGAGTTAGTCTAAAACGTTAAGATCGCAGCCTTCAGGTTTTTTTGGTGATGATTTGTGTTGAGGTAGGTGTATAATATGAATTCTGATAGCTACAAATCACTTACCATTCTTAGAAAATCATCTAGGGAGCTTTGTTTTCAGCGAAGAATTGTGTATTTGCTTTTGAAGTTGTTTCTATTAGTTAGTAACCTGAAAATAATGGAAGAGCATCGACAGAATCATTCTGCTCATCTCCAGTGACCACTGTGAATTTGCAAGAGCTCAAAGAAACATTGCAAGCCAATAAGAATGGAGTACATCCGTAACATCTTCTAATTTCATAAATGCATGCTCCAGCATGGCTGAAAATTAAAATATGGAATGAACATTCAAATCTTCCAGCTCCAAGCATCTGACTTTAACAGCTGCAGTGGTTCATAATCACTTTTGTTCAGTGCAGCTTCTGTAATTAGGAAAGAGGTTTTCCAGGAAGCTGTCAAGACCATCTCTATTCAAGCTGTGCTTGTAAAGCAGCTTAAATGACCTAGTCCAGGCTGCATACTGCTGTCCTGCCCCTGTCTCTGAAGTCCTATCCCTTTCTTCTAGTGAGTAAATTGTAGTGAATCAGTTTAGGAAGTTATTTACTTAAAAATTAACCAGAAGTTTTAAACTTTATGGAGTGAAAGACATTGTCTTCTGCACAGTATAATTTTGCATGCTTTGATTTGGAGACCGATCTTTGATTTGACCTTTTTAACAGCAACAGTATGGAAAGCATAAATGAAAATGCAATATGTTAAGAAAGAAAATAAGTTATTCTCTGATCAGTAAAGTCACTTAGATCTCTACTTCTCTGAATTACTGATTCATCTCTTTTTTTTTTTTTTTTAAGGTCTGATTATAGTTCCAAGTCCATTGCTTAAGTTCAGACTAAAAGCTATAAATTCTGTTGTTTTTCTTCCTGTACACTGTATAATACAAAGGTGCATATGTTATTGATACTCTAAATTTATGAACCTTTTCAGCATTTCAATTCAAGATTCATTGATGCTTTTAGTGTTACTCTAAGAAATTCGTAATGCATTAGTGTAACTCTAATTGAGCTATCAGTATTGGTCTTGTAGATGTTACATCTTTAAATGAAGAGCAGCAGGAAGAGCGCATAGGAGAAAATGACAAATCTCTCATTCATCTTCTGAATTGGAATATATTCCTCCTACCTGAATAATCAATATTATAGAAGGCAAGGAGTGCTTTATTTTGCTTTATTCATGCATATTAGGGCTTCTTAAGTTTTAGAAACTAGTAACCCAGTAAAAAATTCCATAATGGATTTGCATTCGTAGGTGTAAAGAATGTGGGTCTGTTGCGGAGATGTTAAAATATTCACAAAAATATTCATAAATTAGGAGTGAGATCCTACTCTGTAAGATTGAGAAACTTTCCATTTTTGATAATCCTAATTAACTTTGTTTTACTGATAGAATTGACTTTGTTATTTTTTTGTTTGTTTGAATCTATGTGTTGCTTTCTATTTTAATAACTCTAGTTCTTACGCAACTAGTTCTGTGGTCCTTGGATCATGTAAACTCTGACTTAATCACATAACTGATGTAGACTCAGTATTTTTACTGCTAGGTGGTTTGCCCACTGCAAATACTCCTCAAACCTGAACTGAACAGAAAGAGACTTCTCTATAGAGCATGAGAGAGAACATTAAGTTATGGAAGAGGAAGAACTCTGTTAAGATTGGTCAAAGATATATCCAGGAACGGCCGAGTTGCAATATGTCTCCTTTGTGCTGGCTGTATGAGATGCATTTTGCCTGGGTTATTTAACTGTGACGTGGTGGTGACAATTCTCTACCTGGTTTATTAGCTGTTAATTCTGTTTAGGAGAAATTGTTGTCAGTTATGGCCCTGTCAAGCTTCCAGTGGGGCTAGTGGAACATTTTCATTCATCGTAATAACAATTAAGGTGGCAACTTTTATGCCAGTTGTTCCATTAAAGTCAGTGAATCCTGCTTCATTGTCTGATATTGAGTGTATAATGTTCTTGTTTCCTCAGAGCCATACCAAATCTTTGGTAACTACATCAACTCAAAGAGCTTGAAACCTATCCTTTTTATTTATTTTTCCGTTGTGATGAGTATCTCTAACTATAATCACAGTCTATTCAAAAAAGTAAAAAACAACTTAAGGTGCCTATTAAAGGCAAAATTGAGATAATTCTGAAGACTAGACTTCTCTGGTGATTATGGGGGACTGCCAGAATAAATTTATCCTCCATTATGGTTTGTGAAAGAGCAGCAGGCTATCTGTACTGCAAAAATACAGAGTACTTCTGTGCAGTCATTAAGATTAATTTGTATTACTGCTCGCATTTTTATGAAATGTATACTTATGAAATCACACAAATCAGTGTACATAATGCCTGTCTAACTTAAGACATTACATTTTCTCCCTTACATTTTCTTAATAACCCCAATTATTAAAATAAAATGCAAATAGATAAACAAAATGCTGTCTTCATGAATCTAGTGTACTTGTTTTCTGGGAGTGCCTTGGTACAGACCATATCTCAGTATTTAGGACTAAGCAGCTCCAAAGTCATGTACAGTAACACAGAAAAAATGTATGTCTCTGGGCTAGAACCAATACATTACTATCTGTGTCTTAATTGATAGGATTACTGTTTTTTGACAGGGTGAATCAGGTAACGTTACATCCCTTTAAACATTGCTAATGATAGCTTTATTTTTCTTTTTTTCGCCACTGGAACCAGTTCTCTAAATTCATGTAGATTCTCTTTGTATGTAGCTGTCACTGCCTTTCTTATTGGTGTCATTCATTTTAATAAATCAATTAATAAACCCTTCTGTCATAAATCCAGCTACCGATGGCCTTAGATTTTTAAAGTTTTCTATAAAGGAATCTTGGTCTTCCTTCTCTTCCTATTTTATAGATAAAATTTACTTAACTGTCCACGGATTGATTTTTATTTTTCATAAATAATACATTTCCTTTGTAATGGTGACTAAATAAAGCTGGCAGGTTAATGTTAATTGCCACTCTACACTGATACGCAAGCAAGAAACCTTGTAAAAGTCCTTTAGAACTGATACTTCAGTGAACATCTCCAAGATTAGCTGAGAGTTCAGGCTCAAAAAGCCTAAGTACTTGTTACGTGTACAGAGTGTACATGTGATCTCTGAAATTGGTAAGTTCAAGATAGTTCAGATTAATGTGCAATTTACTGTGATTTACGAGCATCTGAATGGCACGACTTCACTGATGTTTTTAAGTTATGTAGATACAAAATCTGTTTGTATGGTCACTCTTTACTATGCACATAAACTGTACTAATGTTTTATCTGAAACAGAAGTGAAAACTCAGACTTCCTAAGCAGGTGCAGCTGAGAGCTCTGTCTCTTGTGGCAGCCCATGCTCAACTTGAGTTCTGGGTGCATTTTTGGGTGCATTTTTGGGTGCCACGATACAAGGAGATAAAACTATGAGCATCCAAAGGAGGGCTACGAAGATGGTGAAGGGTCTGTAGGGCAAGATGTACAGAGTGGCTGAGGTTCCTTGGTTTATTCAGCCCAGAGCAGAAGAGCTGAAGGGGAGATCCCATAGTGACCTACAGCTCCTCATGGGGAGCAGAGGGGCAGCATTGAGATCTGCTCTCTGGTGACAGCAACAGGGCCTGAGGAAATGGCATGGAGCTGTGTCAGTGGAGGAGCAGAGATTAGGAAAAGATTCTTTACCAGACCGTGGCCAGGCACCGGCACAGGCTGCTCAGTGCACAGTGGTTGTGGCCCCAAGCCACTGGAGTTCTTGGAGTGGTCAATGCTCTCAGACAGTGTTGGTGGTCCTGTGTAGAACAAGGTTGGTTGATCCTTCCAGGTCCCTTCCAACTCGGGATATTCTATTGACTGCGCTTCTTTTTTTCATATCTCTTCCTGTAGCTCTGAAGTTTTTGAGATTAGTGGATTAGAACTGCATGTGGCTTTCAGGTTGTGGGCATATTGAGAATTTATTCATTGATTTAAGGACTTCTCTTTGATGTTTTGTTTCTTTTCCAGTTGAGGTCTGACTTCTGGACACTTAGTTAATATTTTCCATAAAACTACTTAGTATAACTGTAATCTTGCTCATGGATTGCGCTACTCAGCCTAAAACTGATTTTGAAACAAAGTTGGAAGAATGTGTATTTTAGTGCTCTGTGTCATATGTAGCTACATCATGGAATCATGAGGTTGGAAAGGACATTCAAGATCATCTAGTCCAACTGTCCTCCCACTAAGCCATATCTCGTAGCTCCTCATCCAGACAATCCATCATTTTCTGCTATGTGCAGTCACTCCATATGAGGAGATCCTTCTGCCAGTTCTTGCCTTCCTTAGTATGAGATTAACACTGTATCATCAGCTGTCTGCCTACTGGAAAAGAAATTGTAATTTAACCAGGAAGATGAACAATGAAAGCATGTTTATTCAAAAAACACTTTTTAATTTTGGAGGTGGAAATCTTAAAATTATTAACTTCCTTCAGTAATTTACTGGTGTGATTTTATGGATAATTTCTGTGGAGTTTGGGGGGTTTGTTTGTTTAAGATGAGGGAGATACTGAGATTGGTTTTAGCCAAGGTGCACTTTAAAAAATGTTGTACAATGTTTATCTTGGTTCCCAGTCTTCAGAACTTTCTGAATTAAGGTAAATCTAAATCTCTGTCCGTTTTTTGGGACTGAGGTTGAATCCCAGCCTCTGAAGGAGTTTGAGTGAGGATGCTGAAGTGAAAGAGTCCTGGTATTTAAAGTCTCCATGCTATCTGTGTACACCTGCAATGTATTTATAATCTAAATATCTAAAATATTAAATAATAGAATTCAAACAAGATAAGTGGTTTTAGAAATTTCTTACAGCAGGGGTTAAGCTCGGTGTAGTATTCAAAGAGGAGAAAAAAGCTCTCTGGTCCTTCATAAACAGAGCTGTGGAAAAAGTATTTCATGTAGCCTAAGTGAGGGAGGTCTTCCTGGCAGTCAGTATGTTGTGTTTTAATTATTGCCTGGCATTTTGGAATGAAGTGCCACACTTTCTTAGCTTTTTATAAAGTATCTTGGGTGGACTAAGATATAATATAAGAGTTGTAATAAGCTATTTGCTATGGCTGATGGGGCAAACTGAAATAATTTAAAGTTTCAGAACACTTAATAGAAATGAAGATGATCTAAAATGATAGATGGATATTGCTGCTTCTGCTCGCTCCTTTTTGTCACCTTTTCATAATCTTAGGAGACTTTGATGTTTTCTTATACTTCTGACAGCAGTTAAAAGATTTTTGTAGAACATACTGAAATCTTCCTGACTTTTTGAGTGAAGGTGTTGTGGCATGCTGCAAAGTCTAAATGCACCTTTTTTTTTTTTCTTTTTTTTTTTTTTCCCCAGTGCAAAGACATCTTTTCAAAGATGAGGCAGGAAACTAACTAAAATTTAGAACCCTTTTGGCTGATAACACAATCACAGAAGCAGCAGCAAAATATACTGCCATCATTATATAAAAAGACTGGACTTTATTCCTTGTTTTATTCTGAAAGAGAAGAAAAAAAAGATTAAAGGAGTTTGAGCATAGCTTCATTATGGAAGAGATTTCTGCATATGAGATTTACCACGGCAGGATTCTCTCTTCATTCACTGTGTGCTCCAGTATCAAGGACACTGAGCAGACACAAGTGCTGTAGTTACCATGATAGTGCCAGGACACTCACCCTGATTGGCCTTGTGGATGCAAGGGTGAGTCTTTAGGCCTTTGCCAGATTTGCCTCTGAAGCAAAATATCATTTTCAGGGTAACTCAGTATAAAATACCAATAATATTTTTGTGGTATTTATCTTTTCCCATTTCTAAAAGTAGTTCTTTAAATTCCTCTATCTTATTATTATGTCTCTCTTCTTGGGTGAGCTCCAACTTCAGTTTTTGTTTCTTGTCCTATTTCATTTTATAGACTTTCCTCATCTTGGTCTGTAGATCTGTCTTCCCTCAAATTTGCTGAAAGGGCAGTTCAGATCCTGAAACATTACATCAACAGAACCTGATTTTACTGGCTGTATGTACTTTGGAAAAATAATAGAGATTTTTAGAAAAAGGCCAAGGCTATTACAGAGAGGACACTATCTGCAAACTCTGTTTTAATCACCTTCTACAATATGTCAAGATTACTGTTCAGAAAAGTAGCCTTAAAGAATTTCTGCAAACTCATCAGCCTTGGCCACCTCAGAAATGCCATAATCTAGTGAGCATTAGGTCAGTTTGATGGCATTGCTGTTGCCCTGTAGCCATTCCAGCTTGCAGAAATGTTGGAGCATGCCTGTTCCCTTCCCCTGTCTTGCCACAGGAGCGTAGCCTACTTTACCTACACATTAGATAGCCTTCTGGATTGATGTAGCTTTGCTGACTTTGTGACAGGATAGAGAGATTGGAGGGAGGAGGAGGTGGGGCATTGCTTTCTGAGAAGCATATCATCCAAACCATTCTTTAGATTAGGTAATCTGTGCTGTGTTTACCTAAGGCAAAACAAGTGGAAGATGACAGCAAAATTTTTTGCGCTGTATTTTTTTGTTTTTGTGTGTATGTAGATCTCACAGACAGTCAATAACTTCACCCGGGTGCTTTCTTTTATCTGGCTGTGTGAAGAATTGGGATTATCCAACGAGGACAGAGCACTGGGAATTTCTCACGTTGAGCCAAAAATGTTGAGATGCTTTTTGTCAATGTGCCCAAACAGTCATTTACAGTCTGGGTCTGCTCTTATATAGTAAAAAGACAAATTTCCAGAGTTGCCATCTACAAAGTAATTTGCACAGCTACGAAACATCAGCAAGTGACAGTATTAATTTCTGCAAATACAGCAAATAGTTTCAGTGTCCTTGGAGCAATCTCTGGATAAGCACAGTGTTATTTATTGAGTTTATAAGTTGCTAGGTAATTTTGTTCTGTTTGAACTGCAGTAGCTAGATGGAGACTGATAGACTTTTTCCCTTCATGTTTAAAAACCAACTTTCTATGCTTAATCTAATCTATGCTGAGAACTCAAACTGCATTTCATTTTGCAGTTTAGAAAGGACTTACAAGATCTTTGTGAGCATAAATCTGTGCTCAGAATAGTTTTCTCCAGTTGATGGTATCCTCTATGATGCCTTTATTGCAAACAATGTAATTTCTTCTCTTAAATATTCCCAGTGAAGTTTGCTGGGAAAAATACTGGACTGCTCAGTAGGATGAAAGGTGATAATGTTTAGTGATACTCTCTGGCATGCAGTTACTCTCAGAACTTTCTCAGATACATCGTCACTTGTATTGGTGTGGTTCAATACACTTCCTCTCCTTTCAGGGACATTGAAACATCAGTGAGGTACATGTATCTACTGCTTCAAATTATTGTGCTACAGGATTTGTGATTTTGTATTCAGTGTTCATCTCCATCTCTAAGTTTTTTGGGTTTTTTTTGCCTTTATTGAGATTCTATGCAACAAAACTGAGAATAATAAAGTAGAACTTCAAAAAAGCTACATTTTATATTTTGTTTAAACTGGTTGTAATAAAAAGATGAAGATGTTCAATAGTTTTTCCAGTCAGGTGCCATGAAAACTGATGATGAGTTGAGGAAAGGAGTGGTCCGGTGGACAGAAGAGCTGCAGGGCAAACAACATTTGGCTGTGTGGTCGTCCACATTGAAATGTTTTACATGATGAGCTCTGTTTTATCTGAATTTTCAGTGACTTTGATGCAAACAAGAAGGACAAAATAGACAATATAAGAAGTTGAGCTAACATTATTTTTATGTATGTCCTGTCAGTTATGATGTTGATTGATTATTCTTTGTATAAAGTTATGGAAATTGTGAGAAGGTAACTGTGAGGATACTGAATTGTTTTGCTGTTTGCTGTGTCCAGGAAGAAGGACAAGGTAAATAGGAATAGTGGAATAGTGGGTGGGTATCTAGAGGACATTCAGAAACGATATACTTTTGCTAGTTTACTTGATTTTTTTTTTTTTTCCTTCACATTAAAGATGTGTTTCTCCATTGGGTTAGGAAAAGTTCTGTTTCTCCAATAGGTTGTATGGAGAACACTGTAATGGATCTCATACAGAAAGAGGGAAAAGAAAGGAATATAAGACTGAAGATCTATACTTACTTGTTTCTTGACATTTTTTCTTGGTTCACTTTCCCTTTTATATATTTTAATGTGCTCAAACATTTATATCCATTGTAAATATTCAGCTTTTTTCTTTTGTTGTGATTCAGGGAGAGCCCTTCTAATCAATTATCAATTATTAATAATGGCTAGCAACAGACATTGCAGTTAGTGAACACTTGGAGAAAATTTTTTTCTTTATCTAAATCTTACCTACCTGCTTTGCTAGGGAGTGCTTTCATTTAAAACAAGCAAACACAAATGAGACAAAAATCACAGGATAAAACCATTAGAACTCAAATGCTCCTTTTCCATGGAAGGTATGAAAACCTTCTAGGAGATCCAAGGTGCTCTTATGAGATGGAAGCTGAGACTTCCAGTCTGGCTTTCTTGAAGTCAGAGCTTTGCATGTAAAGTAAGGGGTGATGCGCTTGGTGGCACCCCACTCTTCTGTCCCCTTTGACTGTAAAACGAGTCATATGGAATCACTGGCAGGTGACGGGTGAATGAGACAGAATGCTAAGGAGGTAGATTTTTGTCTCCTATTCCTTTTTTACAGAAATTCAAGGATCTTGACACACAGAATTTTTTCAGAGAAGTGGGCAGGCAAGGAGTGTTCTGGATCAAATACCTGTTTCGGTCTTCCGAAAATAATAGTAGGAGCCAAGTTTTGAGTTCCTAGAAGCCAAATTCAAAACAGTAGTCCAGTCGTTACCCATTGTTATGCATTTTCCATCCAGTAAAGAAATTATCCGTCAAGTAGAATTGTTTAAGATACAAAAGTTATAAATACTATAATTTAATTGGAGTACAGAATTTTATAAGTTAAAGCCTTGGTAGCTAAATTACCTCTCAAGTTTGTCATAACAAAGAAAGCATGGATCAGATACACAAAATCTCTGTGATTAACTAGTTTACCTTTATCCCTCTGATTAGCTCTGGATTGTAAGCCTCTTTTTATTTTCCTTTATCTCTCCTTAAAGTAGGACGTAATTCTTATTATGAATGTCACACTGGTTGTGTTCTCTGTGACAGTGGAATTAACTTGCTTGGCTGAGTGGCAAATCTACTCAAAGCGTCGCTAGAAATTCAGAATGAGCTAAAAATAAATGCTTCCCCTGTGAGAGAATCTCATTTTTTGAACTTCTGTCAATATATAATTTAGGGAAAAGTTTTATTAGTTATATTTTATTTCATCAGAATGAAAGTGATTTTTTTCTTCTTTTTTTCTAATTTAATGCCTTCATAACACCCCCCTGAATCAATCTAATATATGTTGCTCTGCCAGCATGATTCTGCCCCAAACGAGGGAGGACTGCAGCAACTATTGGACATCTTTAGCTCTTCAGGAAAGGCTCCTAAAGGACCAAATTTTATCAGCCAAAAGTGTTCTAAATTTTACCATCAACCTTGTTGCGCTATTTAGGTACATTTAAGGGCAACCTGTTTAGATGGTAACATCTTTGGACTAGAAGTTGTAGGAGTACAGTGAATATTTTTTTCCAACTTGTGTTTTTCTCTCTTCCATTCCCTTCAATGTACTTCATGACCTTTTTTTCTTTGGTCATCCCAAAAATTTAATTAAGTACTATTGCTGTCAATTTTTGCTTCTAGGGTTTTATGCTGTATTTCTGTTTTTTTTTGTTTTTCTTTTAATTTGGTCTTTCTTTTCTGAAGGTACTTCATCTTTCACCATGTGAAGAAGTGCTCATCAAGAAAGAAATTGACTATAGCTTTCTCTAAAGCAGCAATTTTTATTTGCAATATTCCTGAGGTAGTAATGAGGTTGATGATATTATGGTAAGATTAGTTACCTCCAGGCTTCAGGTTTAGAGATGTGTTAATCTTTATTATGATATAGAAATAGTATGTACGGTGGTGTTGGTTTTCTTTTTTTTTCTTTGTTTTCTTTCTTTTTTTTTTTTTTTTACTAACAAATATTAATATATTCTAAGTTGGTTGTTCAAGCCAGGCTGATTGTTGAATACACTTTATTTTTCCTTCCAGGAGATACTGAGTTTGGGTAGGCTGTACTTAGGGTATATGATGACCTTTCTCTGTTTTTCCTGAACTACAGTACTGTCTTGCATTGTTATGAAGATTAAGTCAGTGTATCCTGGATAGATGTTAGGACCCTGTTTCAGGAAAATGACACGTGAACACTTGACTGTTCCCTCTATTGTGCCAGTTCTGGTCAACATAATGCATTAGAGGTTAGCTAGTCATGTGCTGGAAACACTTTTGACTTAGAGCTCCTATTCTAAATAGGTTAAATAGCTTCCTGTATATAGAGCTTTGTATAGAAGAGGTTCAGGAAAGTTGTATTTAAAGCCTTGGAATTCTTCCAAGGTAATTTCTAGTTTTTCTTTTTATAGTAATGTGTCTGTCGTTGTGCTGTACGTCTGACCTACTCAATCAAACGTTTGTTCAGTAAGCAGTGGAACCACCACAGCTACTTTGCTGGGGGTGCACGCTCAGAGTCCTGCACCCTGCAGGATGATTCTTCTCATCCCTGGCTGCATGGTGCTAAGGCATGCATGCACTGAAAGGTGAAACTTTCAGCCATCCTTCGCTTAGTAGAGGCACTATTTTGGGTACTGGATTTCATAAAACATCTGAGATAATTACATTTCTATAGATCTTTCTTTCAAATACAGATTGAAAAGATACTGGGCAGACAGTGTGACTTCATATACGTCATTTGCTTGGAAAACACTGAAATTAAAGAATGTTTTTTGGAGAATTAACTTTCAATGGTGACTATGAGTAAAAGGTTACTGATGATTTTTCTCTTACCTCTCTCCATGCAGTATTAAAAGGTGAACAAAATATGCATACTTGAAGTAGAGATAGGGATTATTTTTATCTTGTATGCAGTACAAACATTACAGAAGGACATAGAAATGCAAGCCAATACTGAAGTGTGGCATGATTGATTTGTTTTCATGTTGCACTTCGCTATTACTAGTGGGTCCTTCCATGGAATAATTAAGTAATACAAGAGCAAAGAAAATATATCCTAATGCTCTGGCCACTTGCATACCTAGTTCTTTACAATGTGTTTAACAATGACAATACCATGGTCACCCAGCTTCTGTATTAGAGGGTGCATCCTTGCCTGTTTTGTCTAGTGGCTTCTCAGGACATGTTGTTGAAAGAATTTTTTTAATTCCTCTCTAAACTTGCTGCTCTTATTTGCTTTCACAGACTTCTGTGGTAGTAAATTCCAGATGCTCAATTCCATTTGATCTGTCTGAAACTTAACTCCTCCTCGTTTCAATAGCGTTCCCCATTTCTAGTGTTGTGATATTTGGTGAATAACAACTTTGGCTTCACTGTACACAATGTTCTGATGAATTTTCTGCTTGCCAAAGTACAGAGTCCTTGTTTTGGCTGTTTTGGCTGTTTTGGCTTTCTCTTCCCAGAGCATCTGTTCCAGCCTATAATCGTTTTGATTGTCTCTTTTTTTCTAATGTTTTCCAAGTTCCTATATTTGCGCAATGGTTTGCGTGTACCTACTTGTTGCTCTTTTTTCTTCCTTAATTGATTTTTAACATTTTTCAATGTATTTTTTAAATTATCAAGAATATTTTGAAATTTCAATCTAGCCTTCCAGCATGCTTTCACCTTGCCCTGATTTTTTTTTTTTTATTGAAAGCTTTAGTAAGCACATATCCTTTCTATTTCACAGTTTAGATCGTTGATAAAGATGTGAACAAAAACACAGGCAGCACATTCATGTTAAATCCATCTAAAGGGTCCTCCTATCTTTTTTCAATAAGCATGAAATTCCATCCAGCTTTACATGTCTCCTGTAATAGTCTCAACACAGTTCCTCAGGTTTGCAAGAAAGTTTTACTAAAGGGCAAAGTATGTTATTCTTCGCTTCTCCAAGGCTTAGGATTAGGAAAGTTGGAAATGTAAATTGATTGATGTGACTTTTTCATGACAAAACTGTTATTCAGTCCAATTCCTTTTTTCCCAGATGTTTACATGTAATGCCTTCATTACTTGTTCAAGTATTCTCTAGAGATGGAAACTGGAATAACTAGTTTAGTTCTAAACCCCCATTATCTGTCCACATTTTTGTCTTTAATTTAAAACCATTTTTGCAGTCTTCTGACACTTCACTCGTGTTCACGATTTTGCAAAGATGCTTAAAGTTCTCTCTTTACCTCATCCAGATACAAATATCTTAATCTCATCTTATCTCAAAAAAAATCAACAAAATCTTCTTTCATCATAAATACACAAGGATCAAGCTCCCTGGGCCCAACCAATTTGAAAATACATGACATATCCTACTACTCTTGTATCAGTGCCTTCCTAGTTATGTTCAATAGAGACTTAAGTGTGAAAGATATTCATACTAGTTATAAGATTGAAGACTGATATTTCTGTTGCATGTGAATTCCAGATTAATGTGAAACAGCTTTTATATAACATTTTAATAGATGCATATAATGATCTTAAGAGCTAAGAATTTAGGATTCTAAGATTTCTAATCCCTGAAGTCCATTTGCATACTACCTTTGGCAAGTCGTAGAATCAAAGGTTGGAAAGGACCTACAAGATCATCTAGTCAAACCGTCCTTCCATTACCATTGCTACCACAAGCTACTAAACCACATCTCGCAGCTCCTCATCCAGACACCTCTTGACCAGGAACGGCGACTCCACGACCACAAGCCACTAAACCATGTCTTGTAGCTCCTCATCCAAACGCCTGGACAGCAACTCAACCTCCCTGGGCAGCCATTCCAGTGCCTGACCACTCTCTGAGAGAAAAAGTTCTTTCCGTGTGGCTAATCTAAACCTCCTGTGGTGCAACTTGTGGCCATTTCCTCAGGTCCTGTTTGTTGCCTGGGAGAAGAGGCCAAACCCCTCCTCATCACAACCTCCTGTCAGGAAGTTATAGAGTGCAGTGAGCCTCTCCTGAGCCTCCTCTTCTCCAGACTGAACATTCCCAGCTCCCTCAGCCGCTCCTCATAAGTCTTGTGCTCCAGACCCCTCGCCAGTTTCTTTGCCCTTCTCTGGACACGCTCCAGGGCCTCAACGTCTTTCTTGTAGTGAGGGGCCCAAAACTGAACACAGTACTTAAGCATGTAGCATAGCATGCCATGCAATCCCAATTGTGCAAAATTTTATGAACTGTTGGACAGGCTACTTGTGCTGAAGAGGAGTGCTTCTCGTACTGATCTTCAGACACATTACAGGAAGGAGTAGGCTACTGAAAACCTCTCTCAGTGCCTCTGTGGTTCTTACAAGCAAAAATGGCCTCTGTATTAGTATGCTGTGTAAATCCTGCCTCCTTTGTTCTCCAAATAGATATAAAAATAAAGCATTATTTCAAAGCCATGACATGCTTGGTTGTTATGTACTCAATTCTCTCAGTAGATGCAACGTGGTGATTTTGTGGCTCTTGTTTGGGGAGATGAGGTGTTGTTTTGTTGGGTTTTTTTTTGTACTGTGCTGAGGGAAAAGTAAATTCCTCTTTACATTTACCGTGTTAGAAATACCTATTGTTTCTGAAGAAAGTGAAAGCTTTATGGGCCATTGAAGAATTCTTACCAGGCTTTGCGCAATGGGTATGCAGTGAAAGTGGATGGCTTTTTCTTCTAGTTCTCATTTGAAATTCTACTTGGATAGCCCCAGCTCTGGTGCAACCTTAACTGCCACAGGCTATCATTTTTCTTAATGATAAGAAATGATATAATGATAAATAAACAGATAACGTTCTTCTCAAATGAAAATCTTCTCTGAATGGTGCTGCACTGCATACTCATTTTGTGCAGGTTTTGTTCTTTTTCTCGCTCTCTACCTAGGAGCATAACAGCATGAAAGTACCATGCTTTCTTTTAGTGAATGCAGTGTTTTGATGGATTTCTTTTAAACATTGGTATTAACTTGGATGAGGCAAGTGAAATAAACACATTTTGCTCATGAAAGTGGAAAATAACAGCATTTTTGATGGTCCTTATTTCTGCGGGAGTTTCTTTCTGGAAATTCTTAAGGACAGGGTAGATAAATATCTCTTAAAGTACTGCTTGTATAAATTAATCATGTTTATGAAGAGATGGACTATATAAGCTTTACAGTTCTCTCTCTAATCTGTATTCCTTAACTAAGTGTTGAAGTATGAAAGACAAAGGGGTTTTAGGCATTTTCTGGTCGAAGCAGAAGGAGAAAGCTGACAAGCTCAGATCCTAGTTGCCAAGCCAAGGCAAAGCAATATCACATCAAGCAGTTTTCCCAAGCATGTGGACTTGAGCCCAAACAGCAAATCTAACAGATTCCTTCTAATGTCTCTATGTGTGAGCTTTTCTGTTTTGAATTAATTTCTTTCAATAAGCCTGCTGTTACTCCCACATGCATGCATGTGTGGATAGTAGAATAGAATAGGGGCATGGACTGTTCTGATCAGCTTTAATTAGAAAAAGCCTATTATAAAATTGCCTGCAGTTTTGACGCTAGTGATGGAAATTAAGATTTACTATCACTGTCAAAAGAAAAGCTCAGGAGACACGTTTGGTGCCAACAGCTATTTTTCATTCTTCTTTAATAATATTAGCATCAATTTGAAGATAAGCAGTATTTAAATATTCATTCCTAATCTAATATATATGTTTAAATGTTGTCAAAAATCACCACTCAGCAAGAGTAATTTCAACTGTAAAAGCATTCAAAATCCCCTTTACTATCTGTATAATGTTGTTTTTTTTTTTTAATGATCTTTACCCAGCCTTTCAGATCTGTGATTAAATGTTTGGGATTAGGAGAGTTGTAACTTGGGATTTTTAGTTTTTCAAAAAATTGTGTATTTTGTGTTATCCTTCATTCAAAGAAAAAAGCAGAGTTCTTGGAGTTTGATAAAGTTCTTTATAGTGTGGGTGAATTTTATAGGTCCTGTGTGCTACAAGTCAATATGCTGTTGAGCTGGGACTTTAAAAAAAATAAAAAATAAAAAAATAATAAAACATTGAAACAACTAATCTGTTATTATATTCAAACAGAAATGCCTAATTTTTTATTCTAGTTTTTTAGCTTGGTCTTATTTATCATGTTAAATTGATGCTGTTCGTACTGAGAAGCAGTCAAACTGCAAAGTTTGTGAAATGTACACACTCAGAACTGAAATAATAGGGATTTAAGCTTTTTACAAATTCAAGCTACGACACTGAAGTCTAGAAGCCTTGAGTGTGTTCCCTGAATTGATGTGAAATGGGATTTAAGGTAGATCAGGAGGATTATTTTGGCCTTCCACTTTCTTTATTCTTGGGATATCCCACCTGGAAATTGCTACTGTAAAATTTCCTGGTGTTGAAGGAACATTACTTGTCAGGCTCACCTGCTTTTTTTTTGTTTTCTTCTTCTTATGATATCATGTTAAATATTCTGTAGTTTTTACATACCTTTTGGCCTTTAAGCAAGACTTTCAGGGACATTTGGTGACTCCTTTTAACGCAACATCTCTTGCTGCCTTAGTCTGGCTGGCCCAATTTTGAAGGCTGATGTGTTCCTATCTGTTCCAGTCCCTCGGATGCTCTGTGGTTATTTGATTGCTTGTGAAGACACCCAGCAAGAAGGTGGGAGTCAATTGGTGGAGCAGTGTTGTAGCTAGGATAGTAGCTAGGATGCCAGTTGTGACAATTTTGTCAATCTTTGTCCAAAATATGGGCTCAGGACTGTTCCCAGTGAGCAGAACGACTGCAGTTATCCTGTGATTAGAGTGAAAGGAGCTTTAGGGCCACGAGCTGTCCTGGCTGGCTTCCCCTGCCCTCAGGGCTAGAGAGTAAGCCCTGGCTCTGCTTGGCTTACTGCCATGGGAGTAGCTCTGCTGTCTTGCTGCCATGGTGATAAACTCAGCGCTTGGAAGAAGCTGCAGCAGTTTCTGCAAATACACTTGGGGAATTGTAACAAACTGCATGAGACAAAGGTCATTGTAGCAAGAGATTAGATGTCCTGGTGAGGAAAGGGCATAAAGCAGTGTCCCAGGTCCAAATGCCTCTTTGGCACTTCTTAGTTTTTCTCACCACTATGACAGGGCAGTATTTTAACGTTTCTCTATTAAATCCTACTGTGCACATGACTACAGCTTCGCTTTTGGGTACCCAAATGCACTTGCTTCTAATTCTTGTTTATACGTTACCACGATTATACCTAGCAGAAAAGTAAGTACATATTGCATTTATTTCAGGAGTAGGTGTTGTGAATGTTTGAAGAGGGTTTTCTTATGCTACATTCTTATAAGATTTTAGATAATATATTGGCACAGATTTAAATATGTACTTGGAAGCTATAAAAATGTTTAACATGCATTATATTTAAAACACACGTATAACCTACATTTATTCAGTGTTAGGTAAAGGAATACATTTCTCACCGAATTTCAGAAAATTCCTTTCTGTCTCACTGAGTTGTTTTACTGTGTTACTGATGAGTGTTTCGTTTCTTCTGTACAAACATCTGATTTGTTCTGACAAGTGTGAGTGTGGTTCTCCTGGGATGCACACTCAAGTGGAAGTTTTGGAAAATCACTTTAAAAAAAAAAAAAAAAAAACAAAAACAAAAAACAAAACATGGAAATACTGTGAAGTTGTTTTTCAGGAAGAAATATGAGGTTGCACTTTCTCTGTTTCCTATTTCTTTATAAAGCTTTTTTTGAATAAAAGTTCATGTACAGGGTTGATAGGAATTAAGAAAATAACTATGGTAAAATGTTAGAGTTTTTAAAATTATTATTTAAATATATTTGAGATTGTGCAAATTTTCTTTAGTAGAAAAATACACAGTATATTTGAACAATAGGTTTCAAAATAAAGTAATCTTTCTATTCATGCAACTGTGTAAATTTCATGTCAGGAAATTCTTTAGGTTTCACGTTTATCTAGCGCTGTATTCGTATCCATTTAGTGCTGCAAGATTTCATATTGTAGAGTAAGGCTATGCTGTGTTTTGCCAGCGATCTCCAATTGTTTTGTTGACTCCTATCTAGTGTTTGTCAATTTTCTTTCTTTGTATCTTGAGTGCTGCAGGGCAAGGACTGGCCAAAGTGTCTCAGTTGCTGCAACAGTTTTTACAATGTCAGTTGCTTTCTGTAGCAATAAAAAAGGACTTTGCTCTTCATTCTCACAGTGACATGTTTTATTTCAGCCAAACACAACAAAACTCTCAAGATTTTGATTGCCATCCTGAAGTGTGTATTATGTTGTGATGTGCAATCAGAAAGTATATAGTTAATGTGAGAATCATTATTGTAATGCATAATGCTTTTTTAAAAAATGCTTTTCTTGTGGTGCCAACAGAAGACACGTTTAAATTATGAATATTATTTATGACATGAATTATTTAATGATGCCTGAGTGATATATACTACATCTCAAGGTGATAATCTCAAGGATGGCTTTGAGGATACTTTCATCCTGAGGTGTGTTTCATATTTACAGCTATGGCAGTAAGGTCTTCAAAGGTTTCTACATTTTTATTCAAAAGCTTTAGAGTCTCAAGTCATTGACTGGAATGTGCTCACTCTGTTAAAACTTTTTTAATCTTAATCTCTTTCAGTCCCAGCAAAGATGCATTGTGATCTTTGCACTGGTATGCTGCTTTGCAATTCTCGTTGCACTGATATTTTCGGCAGTGGATATTATGGGAGAAGATGAGGATGGACTCTCGGAGAAGAACTGTCAAAATAACTGTCGGTAAGAGGTAACAAACAAAACTTCTCTTTTGGGGTGGATAAGAACAGATATGAACTATTTGATGGTATGCCATAGTTCGGTGGTGTAGTTGGTAAGAGAAGTAGATAACATCCAGTGAAATGCTTTGTTGCTTTAAATTTCTTATTTTAGAGGCTTGTTTGACAAAATACAGCACACTTCTTGAAGTTATGTTTTGTGGTATGTTTTGAGCAAGGTCTTCCTGTTCAGTTATTTTGTGTTCCTGAGTCAAAATGTATTGCATTTCAATAAATGAGGCCTGAGGTAGCTCATACTGCTCTCAATTTTACTGCATCTTTCTTTCATCAAGACCTTTTTTTTTTTCTTTCAGGGAAGGTCACTGATTGCTTTTGACCTGAGACTGCTCCTTTTATATAACCTATTACTACTCTTGCACACCCTGATGTATGTGGTGTCTTACCCAGAAACTGTGAGAAAAATAGGGATACAGACAGAAAGACTAGAGTATTGTCAGTATTGAGGCTCAAGGGAGATCTTATAATCTTATCAGTCTCTACAACTCTGTGAAATTAGGTTGTAGCAAGATGGGGGTTGGCCTCTTCTCTCATGTAACAGTGATGAAAGGTAACGGCCTCAAGCTGTGCTAGGGGAGGTTCAGGTTGGATTTTAGGGAAAATTTGTTCTCATAAGACATGTGCAGAATCTACTCAGCTACCAATGGCTGGGCCTGTGGGAAGCTGGAGGTTGTTTGTGTTTATTAGAATAATCTAATGAAATTTTATTGTTTGTTGGAGCCTTTTCTCATCATTTCTGCAAGTTGTATATTTGGTGTTTGACCTCTTTGCGAACAGAAACCTGTCCACACCATGCTTTCATTTTTCTAGCACTGGCTCTGTTGTTGGTTGTTGTTTTTTTTTTCCCTTGCAAAATGACTTGGCTTGTTCACTTTGTACACTCACTGTTCTGGATGGCCTTCTAATACTTGTCTGAATTTTCTGGAGTTCAGTTAGCTTTTCCTTGTCAGGGCCTGAGATATTCTCTACTGTGAGTTATTGCCTTCCAAAATTTTTGAAGACAACTGTATGTGTCACCTCTACACCCACTCCTCTATGTGGGAATCTTTGACAGAACTAGGTCAGATGAGGGGAAAGTCTTTCTGCTCAGTTGCTTCAGTGCACTGCACATGACTTCAATTACAGACCATGCTTTCCTTGTAGTTTCATAATGTAATAGTTCCCAGTTTTGTCCCTAGGCTTAGCCATGAAAGACCTTGATCTTCTCTTTGTACTTTTCAAATGGAAAAAAATAAAAAATTAAGAGTGAGAGCAGTGTACAGTGTCATGGTAAACCGGGGTATTGTTTATTCCATGACTAAGGGAAGAAATGCTTTTTATGGGATGCAGCAATCTCCCTTTCCAAAAATGCTCATCTTTGCTCAGTTCTTTGTTGGTTGGCATATGTAATTCTTGTCTCTTTGGACTGTGAAAGTAGAATCTGGGAGTAAAACTTCACACTGATGTTAACCATTAGAGTTGGTGAAACTGTTCTGCATTTACAGCGATAAAAGTGATCGCAGCTCTATTTTAAGATGCCTTTCAAAGAGAGATTCAAGTGCGTGATCTAGCTACTAATACTTGAACCATAACACTGTATAAACCATCTCTAATAACAGCTATTGCAATATCAAAGTGCTGGTATCTGCTACCTACTAACATTGAATCCTCCTTTGTGCGATGGAAATCAGGCTCCTTTATGTGTTAAATATATTGCAGACTTAACTGAAGTGCTGTGAGATCAGTTGCTGTGTGGCATATATTTAGTACTTTAGTACTATTTAGTAAGCACTTTTAATAAGTAAGACAAGAATTATTGAATTCTTATATTTCTGCTGTGTGAGTACTTTGACTGAAATTCAGGAACAGGCGCTTACATTTGCAGGATTGCTGAGACATTTGGCAATAGAATGTCATTTTTTAAGATGAAACTGTTATCAAATACAAGTTTTATGCCTGTGTGTCTAGATTTATTTTTCTTTACAAGGAGAGTGGTTAGGCCCTGGAACGGGCTGCCCAGGGAGGTTGTGGATGCCCCGTCCTTGGATGTGTTCAAGGCCAGGTTGGACGGGGTCCTGGGCAACCTGATCTGAATGTGTGTGTTTGGTGGCCCTGCTAGGCAGGGGGGTTGGAACTACATGATCCTTGAGGTCCCTTCCAACCCGGGTGATTCTGTGATTCTGTGATTATTTTTATTTGTGAATAAACTTGATGGGAAATGTGCTGTTGAATTGACAAGAACTTCGATGATGGTTTGTTAAACTCTTTCTTCTACTGAAAATCAACTCCATTTTGGTGTTTGGATTCTAAAGGAAAATATATTTAAAATAGAACTGTGGTCTAGAATAGTTCTATAATTAGAAATAAAAAAGACAGAGATAGAAAACTGAGTGAAGTAAAATGAAGCCATTTCTAGAAAGCCGTTTTTTTTTCCTAGGTTGAGAGAGAAATCGTTATACTTTAAGTAGTATTTTCCAGTAAGCCTCTATATCATCTTTTTGTTACTATGATTGTATTGTTGTTCATGAATATGAATAAAACCTTTCTGATGAGATTACTGTAGTTCAGCATGAGGTTCCTCATTGTTAATTCCTAAACTCCTTGTACATAATGAATGCTTACTGGATTTGTTGTCAAAAAAAAAAAACCTTTCTCTTTATCATTGTATTTATTTTTCTTGGGAACTTTGTAACAAAAACTTGGCAGGGAAGTGGAAAAGCAGACTTTATTACATGTCTTTGCTAATTGCTGAATGATTTGTTGCCATCTATTTATGAGGGCACATAGGAAATATTTTTGTTTCTTTAAAAATTACTATGCTTGAACTATTGATTATGATTTGTAACCTTCGAACTTCTTGCTAAAAAGCTGAGTCTTTAATCATGAACTCTAAAAAGCGTTTTGCTTACAGACGGTTTGTGTCTCTCACAATGTGAAGCCAGGTGCCTGGAGGCTACAAACCATTTTCTGTTTTATTAGTTACAGAGGCAAGCAAACAATTCAGTGTATTCAAGCAGAACTCGAATGTTCCATATTTAACTAAGAAATGAATGAAATTCTTTCCTTTTCTTTTTCCTTTTTTTTTTTTTTCCTTTTTTTTTTTTCTTTTCATACGGAATTATGTTTTTTTAAGCTTGCTTACAGGAGTACAGGAATTGGTAACTTAGAAGACATTACAGTTCTGTCCTAGTAGTTAAGGGCAGGTAGTAGGGCAAATACATGTACCATAAAAATAATGACTAAGAGCCAATGTAAAATTTACTATCTTCTGCTGACACATAGTGCTATTCAGAATTAGAGTTGGGTGGAGGTGGGCAAAGGTCTGTGAAATTTATTTGTCAGAAAAATTTTGGGCTTCAGAATTGAAATTAGAATCTGAGTTCTGAGTGCGAACTGGAAAACTTTATTGGTTTAGATGAAATAAAGTCTCCCATGTAACACTCGTACCATGAGTCACATATGGAGAAACTGGTTTACTGAAAGTAGTTGTTGTATCCTTTAAAAAATTACTTTTATTTTTACGGTTGGACCAAGTCTGTTAAGAGGCATCTTTTCAGTACAGAGAATGCTGTGCATTCCTGGCTTGGTTCCACTAAATTTGATTTTAGAATATCAGACTTAACAAAATACGAATGGCTTTTGACCCTTTCTATTAAAAGCAGTGTCAACTGATTGACATTTAAGGATTAAAAAAAAATTACAAATAGTAACGACTGTGAAAAGCAGAGTTTTTGCAGTTTGTACTTCTAGCAGGATGCAAATAATTCTCTTGAGATGTCTACCATATATTGTCAGACAAGTACTGATAGATGAGACTGGTTAAGAGCATATGCTTAGCAGTCTGGGAACTTTGCCTGGCCTGTCTTATCCTGGTTCCATTAGACATTACATCTATAAAATTAAATTTTTGTAATTTGAAAATAGTACCTTTTTATGGCTGATTTGATTTGAATAAATCTTGGCTAGCCTCTGACATAAGACTTACTTGATTTTGTTAAAACTGGCTGGTGATCTCTAAAAACCAAAGTGTGGAAAACAGAAGAAATTACATCTGACAAAATGTGCTGTTATCTGAGGAATATCAGGAATTCAAGCATTCAGCAAACCTCTTCTTCCTGTTGCTGCTGGCAGACAGTCAAGGGGTGCAACAGAACTTGCATACTGTCTTAATTCTCCTTGTCTTGCCAGCCTTTCCAGTGCCCATGGAAGCAATTGTGGCAGAAAACATAAATCTTTCCGTGGCCTTGAGTCTAGTCTTGCCTCTCTCTTGGGGCCAAGGAGGACCAAGATGAAAAAGGAAGTAATGATGGCTACTTTGTATGGTTCCCAGCTACAGTTTAGGATGTAGAAAGATTGTTGTCATGAGGATACTTTGTTTCCTTCTGTTTCCTTCCCTCCTCATTTTTCCGATGGGGGTTTGGGATTTTTCTTATTTTGTGAATTTTAGCTTTTCTAGATTTCTGAGGTAAGTTCTTAGTAGCAAATCACAGAATCACAGAACGGCGCAGGTTGGAAGGGACTTCAAAGATCATGAATCTCCAACTTCCCTCCCTCACCCCCCATCGCAGGCAGGGCCACCAACCTCCCCGTTTAATACTAGACCAGGCTGCCAGGGGCCCAATACAACCTGGCCACCTGGTTTTGAGTGTGTTCAAGGTTGATTCTGGCTTAGATTCTGCTTCAGTGACAATATTTTGCTATTTTAATTGGTTATCTTTTCCTCGGAGTAGTAACGAAGGCATCTGAGCTCGTTTGGATTTGCACTGAAGGAACTTGCCTTTAGGTATAATGTGAATGGGAAAGTGTAGGTGGTTTCTTCGGTGTTTGTAGGAAGGCATTGACTAACTCTGCCTACAGCAAGCAAATAATGAGCCTGAGGTTGTGTTTCCATTTACTTTGGCAATTGTTTGGATTGTCTTGGATAAGGACTTGTATCCTTCATAATTTCAGTGTCTTGTAGAGGAGCTGAATCTTCCCTTTTAAGTGCTAAGTTTTAGACTTCAACAGAGCTCAGCACTGAGATCCAGAGATTAAATCTAGTTATACACAATGCACTTTTGTATTAATCAGTTATGTGGTGCTTTCAGATGTACCTATTACTCTTGGATTGTGAGAGAGGACCCAAAATTGATTTTATTTTCTACTGCTTTATAGACCTTTTCTTCAATTCTTCTCTGTTACTTCACTCAGTAGGGTTTTGTGGCACTTACGTGTTCATACAGCAGCCACATGCTTACATAGTTATACCTTGCAAATGCTTTGCCCCTGGCTGGTTGTGGGGGAGATTTTCTCTGTGCTGCGTGGGTTCTGAATATAGCAAGGTTTATATTGACCGATTTCTATTTAATAAACAAACTATGACAGGCATAATAATTTAACGTCTCAGCAGAACAAGATGCTCAGATTTTGAAAACAAGCCTGTTAAAGAGCAGCTGAAGATTTCTATTTACAAAACACTTATAGCACTTGGCATAAGAATGCCTTCTGTCAACAAGATGCCTGTTGTCTTCCTGTGTTGGGGTGATGCAGAGAATGAGCTATAAAATCGCTTTTTTTTTTTTTAATGATTCATATTCTCAGACATTTTTATTTTTATTTTTGCCTGAAAACAACTTCACCATTGAAGTTTCTGTGGCTGGATGGTGCAGAGAGCTGGTGACCTTCCTTATAAGGGCATTCAGTGAATTGGACCACGGGGGAATTCAGTAATTTAAAAAACTTTCATCAGAGGAAACTCCCTTTCCCTTTCCCTTTCCCTTTCCCTTTCCCTTTCCCTTTCCCTTTCCCTTTCCCTTTCCCTTTCCC
>NW_024884142.1:68607806-68667662 GCF_019232065.1 Centrocercus urophasianus | reverse complement strand
TTTTTTTTTTTTTTTTTTTTTTTTTTAATGTATTCTGTGGAAGAGATACTCTATAGACAGGTCCTTGTCTATAATTTTTTTTCCTTGTGAATAATTTTTTTTTCCTCTGTTCCTTTGCCAATACCAAAAGAGAATCAATTTGTTTTGCATTTACTTTCGGCTAAAACAAATGCTTTCAGAAATTAAAAGATAAGTGCCAAAACTCATGAACATGTCCTGTTTAAATATTATTCCACTGCATTACTGCCAAAAGATGGTCCAGCATTAATTACATTGTGTGGATGAGTTTGGGCTTCACTTTGTCCAAATTCACAAACCATTTTCCCACTCTTTTTTTCTGATAAATCTAATGGTTTCTTCTGTGTTCTGACAGTGCACCAGAGGGTCCTTAAGCCAGCATTTTTACTGTTATGCTAAGCATTGCTTATGGTGTAGCACAGAGTTTGATGTATTTTGTATTCTTGGAATTAATGTATTTAAGTATTCATTTGTTTCTTGTTTCATGACCCAGAGTTTGTGAACTTACTTTGAAGAAAATATTGCGACCTTTGCAGAAATCAAATTCCAATTATTTCATGGATCCTGGGTGATGTAAATGGGATAAAAAGACAATTCTTTTACCAGGTTGCCTCTTCTATCTGGTCTGCTGGGGATCTCCTCTATAATCAAATCTTTCTTTATCTTTATTCCTTCTTAACTTAATGTGTGCAGAAAACTCAAATGACTTCTTCCCAGCAAGACTCATAAAATTCTCAAGGTCGTTTTCTTTACCAGACTGCAAGCCTGCTTTAAACAAAGTTATTAAGTCTGGAATTATTGGTCATTCTCTTGATCTTGAAGACTGATTTGCCACACAACAGAGAAGTTTTTATTCTGTCTGCTGAGAATAGAAATCCAATTTAATAAAGCTCCCTGATAAATATTTCTTCCTTTCCTCTGTGGAAAAAGCATTAAAAGGGGCTAAATTTTCCATCAGAATGTCTGAACTCATGCTCAATTTCAGGATGACTTGTGCATTCAGCTCAGGCTAACTTTGTATCAGACCATAGCAAGCACCTGATCCAATGACACTATTTGTTTTAATCTCTACTCCACACTCAGAGCAGTATTTTAAAAGATACTTACTGTCCTGTCAGCTTACAGTAGATATGTTGAGATCTGTGTCTAATCCTACAGTGCTTCTGTGAATGTCCTTTCAGCAAGTGTGATCTGATACTCTCAAGAGTTCAGGTGGGACATGCTAGTCACTGTCTTTGGTGCCCCACCCTGTGCATGGATGGGTGCTCTGCCCATAGTGCCAGGGCAGCATCAATCATGAATAAGCAGTCAGGGTGCTGGCTGGAGCCCCATCAGCATTCTGGGGATATTGGTACTGTTTTGTTGGGTGAGCTGGAGCTGACAGCATCTTATTCAGCGGCATGCAGCACACTTGTCGCCTGTAGCACTGAGGCTGAAGTCAAATGGCAGTGGATCTTGGTGCTGATGCCCCAGTAGGAAGCATGGAGTAAATTTAATGGTTGAAGTTTGCTAGGTCTGTTGTCTTCACATACTCTGTATGTGCCTCAGTAGGATGGTAGGATGTACTAGTTGAAGCTTTCAGGATACACTGCGTAATTTTTAAAATTTTCTCCTCCTTTTTTTTTTCCTTATATTAATGAATGAATTGTGAGCCAAAAGCACAGATCTTTGTATGTTTCTATGTCTCTAGTTAGTTCACAGAATCATTGTCTATGAATAAAGCCTTAGGCATAAAGTGCTTGTTTGTTGGGCAGCCGAGCCTTTCTGCTTGGCTTCTGTTAAATTTAAAAGAGCTTTCTTCCCTCACTGACCTTACTCATATCTAATCCCTTCTGACCAAGATGAAAAAGTGTATTGGAAATCTTGATCCATCTTACAACTAGTACTAATTTTTTTTCCACATTATGTGTTATGGGTTATTTTCCTTAACAAATTTGTTTTCCATCAATCTGACCAGAAAGCAGAAAAATAAAGCACAAATACTAGCCTTCCTTTCTGCCAGATGCAAGTCACTATATGTCCTTTATTCTCTATTTAGTGTCCTGCCTTTCCAAGTAAGGATATTTGAAAATTATCGTACTGCTTGAAGTTAGTTTTCAAGGCTGACAGCATCATAATTTAAGTTTAAATCCGGTTTCTTCACATAGTAAGTATTGAAATGATTTTTCTAAGAGCCACCAGTGATTTACATGCCTTCCAATGTAAGGGGGAAGATTCATCTTGCCTCTGACACTAGATTCGTGATGAGTATTTAATAGCACATGAGAACTGTTGGGTTTGACCTCTTACTATTCTTGCTGATTTACTTGCTACTCCCAGAAAGTATGTATGTTGTATTCATATGAACATGAAAACAGATTATTTTCTGGTCTTTTGCCAGCTTGATAGGTACATAGCTAATTGACCTTGCAATGTATTTCTTTAAAAACAGTTGGTAAAATAAAAGGAATATTCTTTGGTGTCATTTATGCACTACATCTTCCAGCCAGCTGGACTTGAATCAGTCTCCACAGTATTAAATCCTGGAACTTAACTTCTACTGGCTGTGTATTAGAGAAAAATACTGTGTTACTAACAACCTAGCAAAATACAAATATGCAAAAACTCACTGAATATGCATTAACCCAAAACAGCAACAAATTTCACTAGAAAAGTAGATGAACGAAAGTATACTATTTTGTGCTCATGAAAAGCTATATTTGATACCTGAAATTAAAACCAAGCAAATCATGATTTTTGTAAAGACAGCAGAATAATATATATATATATTCTATGTATATATATATATACACATAGAATCATAGAATCATAATGGAAAAGACCTGTAAGATCATCTAGTCCCACCTACCGTTTCCTTCAGTGGCACATCATCCATGGATAGGCCATGCAATCTATTCCTACCATGGAATGCCCTGTGTTCCTCAGGGGCAGGCCTACAGCTTCTACATACAGATGCAGGCGTATCTCTGCAGCAGCAAGCTCCCATTCACCAAAGCTCACTGAAACTGATGCATTCATGCTACTGGGTGCTGAAGTGCAAACCTAGAGCTTTGATTTTTGTTCAGACACTGTTAAAATTTCATCAAACTTTCTTGGTTCATTTGTATCAATTTGACAGTGCATGTTTTGAGGTCATTATGGATGACTGTGGAGAGTAGATGTTTAGTGTAATAAAGGGTACTGTGGTATCTGAAGGTGAAGCATTTTGAGTAGTGAAGGGTGAAGTGCTGAACTACTAGAATTATCTCATGCATGCAACTAGGGCTACTGGGCTCTAGAGCTGCCCCATCTGGGAGTTTTATGGACATACATCATATGCCACCCTAAAGATATCCTGAACACCTTCCAGTTTTTGGCAAAGATGGGTTTTCACAGCCTGGAGCCAGTCCATTGCTATGGCATCTTATGGGAATGGTCTGGGAAAACAGCAGGGATGTAACCTCTAGAAGGTAACATCAAGCTACTTTTTTTGTTGTGGCCAGTCACTCATTTGTCAAAAAAGTTCTTCAAGAATGACTGGAAAGGAGAACACTGAAAATAGGGGATGTCAGAGCTGTGCTTGAGAAGCAATACAAGTATTTGGTATGAACAGCCAAGTGATTCTGTTAGAGCTACTGGTTGTTCTGGCTGTGTCATTATGTGGCTTATAACACTTCAGGATATTTTCATGTTTTCAAGGCTTTTGGTTTGAGAGTTGGAATGTTGCTATTAAAAATATAATTCTGGACAAAGTAACTATGAATAACTGCTCATGCTTTCTAGTAAAATCTAAAAGAGATTAATTGGGGTTGTTTGTTTATTTTACTTTAAGTACATCAGACCAAAGTACATTTCCAGTAGAAATATAAGAACTAATTTATCAAGGTACATAGCCTTTCTCTGTTATGGAAAGAGGCCCCTTTATTCTCTTCATCTTGACTATACTTTTTTGTTTTCTTCTTTGCCTGCATTTTTTTCCCAAATTTTAACCATATGTAATTTTCATCACTTACAATTCTGTATGGATTTAACTAATTTACTCTTTAAAAGTATATATATTTTATTTTTAAGCAGATATATAAATAGATACTTAGATACAGCACATAATAGTCAAATCTATTTTAATGCTCCGAAGATCTCCTGGAAATTTCTGTAGACTGTTGCCTTTGTAATTTGAGTGCTGACAATGTCCTTTGGGAATGAATGCTTTGAGTACTTCATTCTTTTCATCTGTGGATTTTTATTACCTTTTTATACCTACAGTATATTTGCTGAATTTGCAGTGCAGATTTCAAATAGTTGCTGACTAGGAGTTTTACCTTGGGTTTTCCTTCATTCTTTTGCAATGTAGTTTTGTTTGTTATTGTTGGGCGAGAAGGGCATTGACTGAACTTAAGGAATTGTTAGATCGTAGAATACAATATCAAAGAATATCCTTTTGTTTCTCTTCTGGGAAAGAGAGCTCTTACTTAAAAGGTTCTAATTAAATTACCACCAACAACATAAAATCGCATTAATTTATCAGAAAAATAATATCTTTGTTCTTGAGCTGGTTTCTACAGCTAAGATCATCTAACACATCTGTCCATTCCAAGTCATACAAAGAAAAGCAGGTGTTATCTTCCAGAAGATGCATGGGCCGAAAGAAAAGAAGGTAGCAGTCACATTCTGCCTCAGTGATATATAACGAAACTGGTACAGCACTGGGGCCGATACTTTTTAATATCCTTATCAATTGTATCAGCAGTGAGGTTGAGTGTACCCTTAGCAAGTTTGCTGATGACACCAAGCTGTGGGGTGCAGTTGACATGCCTGAGGAATGGGATGCCATTGAGAGGGACCTAGGCAGGATTGAGCAGTGGGTCCAGGAGAACCTCAGGAGGTTCAAAAAACCCAAGTGTGAGGTCTTGAACCTGGATTGTGGCAACATCCACTACCAAAACAAGCTGGAGGATGAAAGGATTGAACACAGCCCTTCTGAAAACAACTTGGGCGTAGTGGTGAATGGCAAGCAGGACATGAGCCAGAAATGTGCCCTCACAGCCCAGAAAGCCAACCATAACCTGGGCTGCATCAAAAGAAGTTAGACCAGCATGATGAGGGAGGTGATCCTGCCCCTCTGTGCCGTTGAGACTTCACCTGATGTATTTGCATCCAGATGTGGAGTTCTCAGTACAGGAGGGACATGGACCTGTTGGAGTGTGTCCAGAGGAGGACCACAAGAATGATCCAAGGGAACATCTCTCCTTCGAGGACCATCTGAGAGAGCTGGGACTGGCCAGCCTGGAGAAGAAAAGTCTTTGAGGTGACCTAAGAGCGACCTTTCAGTATCTGATGAGGATAGATTCTTTAGCAGGATAGGGGGAAATGGTTTCAAACTTACAGAGAGCAGATTTAGGTTGAATATGAGGAAAAAGTCTAACATAGCAAGGGTGCTGGAAGCGGTTGCCCAGAGAGGTAGTGGATGCCTTGTCCCTGCAGAAATTCAAGGTCAGGCTAGACTGGGCTCTGAGCAGCCTAATCTAGCTATCCGATGTTCCTGTCCATTGCAGGGGAGTTGGACAAAATGATCCCTTCCAACTCTAAGGATTCTGTGATGATTATTCAGACAAATTAATGTTACTATTCACAGTTAAAAAATGTTCAGAGATTATCATGGTTTTGTGGAAGAAAGTAAAAAAACAATACACATTTCACTATTAAAGAAGAACACATCCCTGTAATATTTATTTGCAATATTCAGGCTAAATATTCAGGTTAAAGGGATTTTGTATGAACTTACACGGTCCTAGCAGAGCATAGAAGTAAAATAAAAGCATCTCTCTTAGTAATTCATATATATGATAGTAACTATTTGATTGTTATTTTTTGACCTTTTAAGAGCCTCAGTAAAAGTGATATGTTAGGATCCATTTCTGTTTCACAGGTGGGTGAACAGTCATTGGGTTTCTGCTCTAAGAAGCTCAATAGCTGTAACCTAGCTTATTACAGATTACATAACAGCCATCCAGAACTCTGACTCTGACTTTCCTTACATTAACTCCAAAGCAGAGTAGTAAGAGATTTCAGAAAGTTCTGATTTAAATGTGAATATTTTCTGTGATAAGTGGTGGTATGCTAAATTATTAATACTTTGTGGAATCTTTTGGTATATTCTGAGGTGTTACTGCTCTGTAAAACTAGTTTTCTTCTGGCTTACACTCTATCACAGAGTGATAGGATTTACCATGTAGTAAGTTTTCTCTTTGCTTTCTTATTTTTACAGCTATGTTTCCTTTCCTGACCCTTGATAGACTTCTGTAACCTTGCTTTCCTTCCCTTTCACTTCCTTGTCATTTTAGAATTCGCTTTGTGAGGTTCTGACAGCATGCTTGTGTCTCCATTAGGATCTTCTATACAGCCTGTCTGTGGTCTTCCTCCCATCTCTTAGTGGTTTAGAAAGTGGCGTGAATTTCATTCCTTGGAACTTCTACAAGATTCTTCCTACACACATTCATATTCCCTATCTCAAGTCATATCCCTATCTAAGAAAGTCTATATTCAGAGAGAGAATGTCTTGGGGATAAATCTGTGTTGGCCACAGTGCTGAGAAAATCAAACAAATCCACTATTTTATGTATTAATATAACTAAGAGAAAAGATTGGCTAATTAGTTAAGATATGTTTTGGTGCAGTTATTAATGCAACAATATTTAAATAGTTAATCCAGTGAATATACTTACGCGATCTCGATTTTATTAGGCTTGAATCAAAATACTTCTAGGAGAATTACTCCTATGCATAAGTCCATTTTTTCTGGCCACAATTAGTAGACTTTAATAAAGTGCACTGAAAGAGCAACAGCAGACTCTTCTTGGTATGGCAAAGGGAAGTTTTTTGCAGGGTAATGTTAAACCAAAAGAAAGCAAGAGAAGGAGTGCATCCCTGCTCTTAGCTGAGGGAATGTGGATTTTCTTCACTACCTGTTTTGCTGGACTTAATCCCCCTACTGAAAGTTAGTGGCCACACACTGAATGGTTCCTCTGAGCTCGTGATGTTGCAGTCTCCTTGTGCCAGCTACATCAGCATGCAGCTCTCACTGAGACCTCGTGTGCTGACAGCTCCTGGCACTTCTGCTACCTCCTTGCCCTGGCAGGCTCATCCTCTTGCGTATGTGTTTAGGTAATGTCCTTAGAAGAAACATCTTGAAGTCAGATGTGCTGCCGTCCCCTCCTCCAAGTAGGGACACCATGCTTCTCTGATTCTGCTCTTGCATGCTGTTAGACAATAAAGATCTTAAGGCCTGTAGACTGAGTGCAGTTTATGGGAATTGAAGCTGCAGTTAGATATGCTTTTGCTCTTTCATTTGTTCTTACAGAAAGCTGCTGCTTTTGTTCAAATCAACTGAGAATTAAGGGTTTTAATGTTCCTTGCTACAAAGAGCCAATGGATCATAAATGTCCTTGTTTTGGCATGCTCATTGCAGGTAAAATCTGCTGTTTGGATTTTCTGTGGAGTGTTAAAGACCGATCAGGTTAGCTGCTTCCTCCTGCCTCAGCATCCTTGGGCACTTGTCTCCCAACAGAATGCTGTAAGAATCTGCTGACCATCTCTCAATTCTCCTCACACAGCTGCAAAACCCACTAAAATATTTCAGTGCTGACAGGCTGAAACACTGTAAAAATGTAAATTTTCTTCTGCTGAAGGGCAAGATGCCAAGAAATGCTTTCTAAAATATTTCACTGCTGAGTAAGGATTTAGGGGAGTTTCGGTACAGCTGGAATACAGTTTCAAGCAGTGGGAGAGAAGCTTATGCGATCAGTAAGACCCACCAATATTTTTCAGTCACTTCAGGACTTTGGCACGGAGTACTTGCTGTCTGTACCTTTTTCTTTTGATAGAAAAGAGGCTAAGAGGTGATCTTCAGCTCTGTTGGTGCACAAAGGAAGGGCTTCTTTGTAAGCTCCAAAATGGCACCATCTTCCCTAGCTTAAGTACTGTACTTAGAAGCTCTATATAACAGCAGGGTGGGAGGGTCAGCTTTCATTCAGCAGATTTTTAACTGTGTGTGGGCACTGATGTCCTGTAGAACAGTGTCCAAGGGAAAGGCCCAGGGCTGTGCCCTTGACTGTCCGTGGGATGCAGAGCTGGAGAGGTTCTGTCTTTTTGCTTAAACCCATTAATTGTTGAATTACATTCATTACATTTAATGAATATAAGAGTATTTTCTGGTGCAAAAGAATGGTGAATACTTTATCTAGAATTGGGAACAGGCTTTGACCTTTGATCAGAAAATTTAAAAATTCTCTTTTATCTCTCAGCTGAAATTATCATTTGTCCCACATATTATATTTTAAGACTGTTTCCAAAGATGCTATTTCCTTCTCTTAATCAGGGGCAGAAAAAGAATGGAGTAGTTAATAATATATCTGCTTTTTTTATACTATAACAATATGCTTCCTATAGCAACGTAATTTAATCCTCTCAGCCCTCCTTTGCCCCATATGTCATGGTCACCTATATTCAACTACTGTATTTGTTTTGCTACGTTTCAGCTTAGCTTTCAGGTTTACATTAGATAATTTGTGGTGCAGGCAAACAGGATTGATCCTTTGCAGTTCAACATGTTGACGTCTCTGTGAATTGTCACTCGCACTTACAGAATGTTTTGCACAAGTATAAATTATAAGACAAAATAATACTTCTTCTACAGAGACTTTTTCATAACACTACCGAAGTGCGAACAAATGCTTCATGAACGTTACTTTATTCAGCAACATCAAGGCACGGCAGCTCTTTCTGGTCAAGTTTCTGTAGTGAGCTCCACAGTGTAACACCCGGTTTGTAATTAATACACGTATTTCAATCTTGGCTAATTTTTGTGTTAGCACCCAGGAAAGAAATGTATTGGGAGATTTTTATAGCATATTCTGAGAAAAATCTGGGTCATACTCTAATACTCAGTGTAACATATGAGAGCAGAACCTAACGAAGGTAGCAGGAATTGTACCTTCCCACGAAGGAATGTATCCTAAAAATTCTGGAAGGACTTTCAACTCTTCTTAAGAGGCTCAGCAGCACTGGCACAACTTACAAAAGATTTGTATTTGTGTTTACATTTTGAGATCTCAGCAATCAAAGACTGATTTGTATTGGATTTTCATTTCTTTATTTATTTTTGTAGTCCTGTGTTAATAATCAACAGCCTATCAGCTGGATAACCTCTTGCTGTAGCAAACTTGATCCTCAACCTATATCTGAGAAATCATGCTGCAAGGTTAAAGTGATTATCAATGGAGCTGGCTGAAAATCAGGCTTATGTATTATGGTTCTAATATTGTATGCATTATATTACGTATTGACCTAGTGCATCTGTGGAATAATAAAAATACATATAAATAAGTCTTATAATAAAAAATACATTTCTCTGCTTTTTCCACCTGCCCTAGTTATGTTGACAGAGTATGCTATTAGATAGATAGACCTTGTGTAGAAATTCTTGGAAAGAATTATTTGTAGGTTTCTTTAATTGAGAACTTAGAATTTCTCGTGTTACTTGTTTCTCTAGTATCTGGAAATGAACTGGAACTAGTGTTCTAACTCATAAATTTTGACTTTTTGTTGTTTCTAGTTATAACTAGAGTGATTTTATTTGGAATATCAATGGCAGTAAAAACTTCTACTCAAGCCCAAACAATAAAAGGTTTGCTTTTATTTTCTTTGGGAGGTACAGAGATGTGATAATTAATCAGTAGCAAAGATCAAAGAAAAACCACTTGTTTTCTAAATGCTGCCTTTTATTTGGAATTCAATTACTTTGTATTTGAAGTCAGGAGAATTGGTAAAAATCAGTTTCTGGCTGCATCGTCTCTCTCCTGTGTTCTCCAGCTCCAGCAATCCATCATGATGATGGTATGGAACCTTTTTTTTTCCTTCCAGGTTTCAGTTAATGAGAATTCACTGAACTCGTACTTCATGTGGCAATGAAAAATGGACATTTTCTTGTGACATACCATTTAAAGCTTAATAGACTCTCTACACCTCTCACCATCTTTGGAGGCAAGGGTGTTGATTGGCCTTTTATTAATAACAACTGCAGTATGGGATGGTCTTCCTAAACATTAGGAAGATAGGAGTGCAAGATACCAGGAGATATGGGGAAAAGCCTTAGATATTGCTCCTTAAGCCCCAGGAAATACTCTGTTTCTGTGCTACCAGTGCTACCATCCTTATTCAAGTTCAGAAATAGTAGTAAAACTTTAAGATCTGCTTTCTGTGTTTTTTTTTCCTTATGAGTGTATGTTGTAAATGGCTCACTGCCAGCATTTTAGACAGCTAATGCATGCGGAAGACCATCACACTGCATGCATGGTGGTCAGCTGAGAATACCTGATTTCATGAGATGCAACAGAAATGAGAATTGTCCATCTGTGCAGGAGAAGGAGAAAAATGTGAAGACAGATTCCTTGCTTTTTTTGGTATGGAGTGTGTTTCCAGCTTTTTTGGTTTTGTTTGTTTCTTTTTAAATCTATGAAGGCTCTCTTCTGTTGCTTTTAGCAGCTGTGGGCTGCAGCTGCAACTGCTTTAAAGGCAAAGCTCTGTCCAACTCACCCTGGCTTGTGATGCTAGACCCATACTAGTATTGAATTTAAATGGAAAGGATTGCGACCAGCAGGAGGGGAGAATGGAGTTACTGAATTTTCTGTCACTTTGCTAAGTGAAATAATGATCATCATTTATGTCAGTCTTTGTACGCTTTGGTTTTACCATCAAGTATTTTGCTTATTTGTAAAACTGTTGCCATCTTTTTCTTAAAGTACTTCTCAAATCTCCTCTTAGCAGTTGAATCTATGTGGGACAGGAGCCTGACTGCAGGCAGGCTGGCAGCGAGCTGTGTTTGCTATTGGGGACCAGCAACAAATTGGGGCATGCTGTCTCCATCTGTACTCTTTGGGTGCTTATTTATTATTTTTAAATTTCTCTCTTGGAGTATCATTACCTCTTAGGAGGATGAATTACCATTTCTGAGATTTAGTGTAGAAACCTACTGATTTGGAAGTTGAAAATGCTGCTACAAGATTATGCTGAAGTAGTTTCTGCTTGGTCATCTGGTGACTGCTTGGTCTCTTTCATTTATAGAGGTTCTATCTCACAAATAAGGTTGTGGGTTGTTGTTTTTTTTTTTTTTTTTTTTCCCCAAAAACTTCCAGAATTTAAATAATTAGGATTTTTTCAGGTAATATGATGACAGCAAAAAGTACGTTCTTAGTAACAAGATTTGTCTCATTAAAAACAACATTCAGTTTAATCTAAAATATATTTGGTATGCAAAGCACTTATGATATGTTGTGGACTACTTGAAGTTTGTATGTGGGCTGGAAGGAGTAATTGTGTTTCATTAACCCTTTGCTGTGCTTTTAACACTCCACGACACTCCACTTCCAATGGACAAAAACAATTTGATGTAATAGAAAACACATTTAAACTAGTGAAATAGTCTTAGGAATTTGAAGTCAACCTTGTAAAAAAGTGATTCTCATTAGAAATGCTGTTATTTTTTGCAGATCTGCTAACTAGAAGCAAAACATTTTGATTAACTCTTGGCAACAGTTGGCTGAAAATATGCAGTAATTTTATTTTCTTTAGTGAAGTAGGTTCGTTCATGATCTTCTTGTTCCTTGTAGCACAATAAAAAGCACAATAAAAATATTAACCAATCAATAACTCGTATACAAGCAAAGATAGCAAATGCAGCCTTGACATCTCAGGAGAGCATTTACCAATGTGAAAACTGAAAGAAACAACAACAACAAAACATTCCTTAACTTGTTCAATGTGTGCACTTTCGGATAGGATTGAAAGGGATTTGTCAGTCCTACACTGTTTTGTCAGCAAGGCTTCATAACGTCTTCAGTTATTCTTCAGATTGTTGGTTTTTTGTTTTTTTTTTTTTACAGCTGAGTTTATTTTCCTAATCTTTATTTTTGCTATTTGGTATCATTTAGTCATTTGATATAGATACACATACATATACATATATAATAGGAAGCCTGAAATCGTGAAAAGCATTTGGCTTTCATAAATGGCCCCATGTCTGTTGAGAAGACAGCGGTACATTTTTTCACCTTTCATATGCTTTAAAGCAGAACTGGTCTTTTACATGAGATCATATTGATATGGCTCACTGGTGCATTCTATTGCTTTTTTTTTATTTCAGTAACTAAAATGCCAGAGCATAATAACGAATAATTTTTTCATGTTCTCCTTATTTAATGTAGATAGGTTTACTCTTAGAATGTGATTCTCATGTATTCCAGTATTCCAGTTCCAGGAATTGGAACTAGGATGGGAGAGTTGGCTTCAGTTTATCTCTAAATCATAAGCAGTGAAAGAAATGTTATTATTTTAAGTGACAAATGCATGACTTCCACCAAAGCTCTCAAAATGATGATTATGTATTTGTTAAATACTGAATAAAAGCTCAGCAATAATGAAGAAGATAGGGGAGAAGTACTGCCTAGAAGAAGACGTGGTTTGCATAAATGTAAAGGAGTGTTAAAAATTAGCAGTTGATGCTGAAAACTGCTGCTTTATGTAGGGAACGGGGGAGAGCTCATTAAAATTTAAAATCAAAACAAACCTCTAGAAACCAAAAGCTTTTAATTTTTAATTTCAATTTGCCACAAACCTCACTTCTGTTGTTTTATTTCTTATTGTCATAGCCTTAAAAGTGTCATAGCTTTAAAAACACAAATAAAACAACAAGACTGCAAATAATATCTGGAATTCATTTGATGAACTGACCTAACATCCTGATTCATCTTCATTCAGTCTTGCCAAACAGCCGATGATTCAACTGTGTCAAAGGATAAAATTATTGGGATATCTTTTAGTATTCACACACTGATAATGAATTTAATACATAGCAGAATTCATTCATAATTGTTTCCACACTGCTTTAATTTGTTTATTCTGAGGTTTTGTAGTATTTTTGCACTATGAAGTCCAGTGCTCCCTGCAGTGTGGATATTCTGTTTCATTTTGGAGTACTATTATGGATGTACTTATTTACAATCAGAGATGTTTGGTGTCTGTGCCAGTTGTGTCTAGGAGAAGCAGCTTTCACGTCACTTAGGACCATCAGTATTTTGTTTTTGTCTGGAGTCTATTTTCTGTTCAAAGCATGCTATTTATATTTGAAACCAGTTTTCAGGCAGAATGTGCCCCACTGCATCAAGCTGTTCACTGTTCTGATATCTTGACTCTGCATCTCGTATTTCTCTGCTTTCAGCTTGTTTTCACTGACACTACACAGAAGGGAGTAACAGGAATAAGCCAAATCCATTTCCAAGTATCAGTACCTAAGAAGTCTGTCCTAAACTTCAAAGGCTGAATATATCATAGTGTTTTGGGAACATACCTTTGGCCTCTGAAGAACTGCTTACATACCTTCTGCCTGTTTGAACAGCTGTTACTTTCATTTCAGACCTCTCCTACTTGTGCTACTTTTCTTTTTGATACTGTCTGTTAGAATTTATCCTTCTGTAGTTGTTCCCATTTATGAAAACTAACTCTTGAGGAGACATACTACTCAGGGAATCTCTTTGAATATCATAGTGTCTTTCAGTTTCTTCTCCCAGGGTTTCCCAAATTATTTTCCAGTCATGCATTTTGAAGATTAACAAATATTAATTTAGGGTCAATAGATTGGAAATTGCCTGGTCAAAGTAATAGTCTTGAATGGTTTATTTCTCATCTGTGTAGTACTCATAAAAGTGGAGGAAACACTATTTAGCAAAGACCTGATCTTAATTCTTTAGAAGAAGTTACTGGAACATTGTTATAATATTCCCCAGGCGTAGGAGTAATTTCTGACCTTAATATAGTTTAGCAAATTAAAAGTCCATCAGTCTTTCAGTCTTGATTTTGTCTTTCAATCTTGATTTTGTGGCTGCTCTCTGTGTCCAGGAAATTCTTCATTGTGCAATTATTCTAGAGCTAGAATAGACCAGGCAATATGCTTATGTTGTCATTATCAGCATCGTGATGTTTTTTTACATTATTTTGAGTACTTTCAATTGCTTTTGCTAGCTCTGTCCTCTCACCTCACTGTAACTTTTACTTCTCTTTGTGTTCTAAAGTGAAAAGCAGAAACTGGGAGCTGAAAGACAGAAAATAATCCATAAAAAAATGAATTTTTTTAAAAACTGTTGAAGGTGAAAAATTAACCACGTTTTTAGAAGTCTACCTCAAACCTGCAATACTCTGTAAGGCTTCTATCACGTTCTAGACATATTCCCCTTCAGCAAACATTGGTCTCACGTCAGAATGTTTCTCTAGGAAACCCTTGATCTGGCAGATGTACTCAAACTGAGCACATCCAGGTGAGTAGGTGCCTGCTGCCTTTATGGAGAGCACAAGAGCTGGGTAGTAAGCTTTTCTTTGTATCTGCCCTTTCAGAAAGGTACTTCAACTGTTATATGAAGGGACTAGGTCAGGGTAAGGATGTGTTTTGTGCCATCTGGCAACTGTGGGTCAGAAACAATGTGAGGTTTATAAGGCCGACAGAATGAGCAGGAGCCTAAAGGGAGAGTGTGTCTTGATTTTGTTGTTGTTATTGTTTAATTTTCATTATTGAGGCATTAGGAGGCACTTGCAGTACATGTTAAGCATGCTTGAATGGCTTCTTCCTACACTGCTTTTGATCAGCTATAACCATTTAAGCTAATCTGTTAAAAACTTGCAGTTTTTAGGTCTCACAAGTTAAAGCGCTTGTGGTTCATCTACATACTGATTATTCTTTTTGTTATGTGCATAAACACATGTGATACAAAAAACACTGTGCCAGAATTAACTAAAGTTGAGCATTAATGAGATCAAACAGACAGTTAATGGGTTTGTGAAGTGAACTACTGTAGAATCCCTTATGTATAGGCTTTTTGGATGCTATTTAAAATGATTAAGCTACAGCTAAGTTCTGTTCCAACTGAACTGTTAGGAATTTTATTATTGACTTCAGGGAGGCTAGTGTTTAATTTGTTTTACTTCACCACGATCCACCATCTGCCTTCTCAGGGAAGGGGCTCATGGGGATTCTTGAAAATGCAGTTTCCATTAAAAAAAAAAATGGGCATGCAAAGGGTAAGAAGAACATCATCAATTTTGTGAGGTGTCTTTGTCTGCCAGCAGATGAATATGAGAGGTGACCTGATATTTTATCTCCTTTCCCATTCCTGTTGTCATTAATGTAAATTTTGTAGACTAGCCCCTATTTCAGTAACCGTGGCTTTGTTTTGAAGATGCTGCACATCGCATTGATCAAATATTGTGTTTATTGACAACAACTTGGGCCAAGGGCCAGAGACACACTGGGGGATTTTTGTCCTGTCCCAGCATCACTATTGATTGGCATGGTTTGCTTAAAGGGAAGTAGACATAGGAATTCTGCTTTCAGTAAAGTGTGGCTTTTGGTTTTATGGTTTTTTTTTCTTCTTTTGTTGGTTTTGCCAGATTTGGGAGGACAGATAGGGAGGAAGATGACATTTTGAAACATTTACACATCTGTTATCAATTATAACTGAGTACCGCTACACAGAAGTAAAGCCCTCTGCGCCTTCTCATCCCTGAGGTTTCATTGCTGTTGGGAACAGAGGAGATCTGAAATCCTCATGTCTTTCTCCTTCAGTAATGTTAGGCAGGAAGAGGAGTTTTGAAAGTCCAAGTACTAGATTGTAAAGTGAAAGAACTTAGTTTTAATCTGATAAGTACTTTAGCTGTAGTGACTTCATTAAATGTCTAAAATAGTCATCACAGGAAATATGCTAGAGTGGGTAGAACTACGGAGAAGATTGGCAGTTCCAACCTCAAAGTATTGCTGAGTTTTTCATCAAATGTTTCTATCCTGCAGTGGGAAAGTAAAATTTTAGCCGTGTGCACCTGTCAGATAATCCTTACATTCCTATAAGCCTAGGTATGTTATTTACCATTATATGCTATCACACATAGTTTATGATAAGTATTATGTATCAGAATAAGGAAAGAACGGTAGTTTAGGTGGTGTGGATACTGCAGGCAGCTTAGACAAACCTACCTGTACTTGTGTTAAGTCAAAAAATACAAGGGCAGAAAATACTGGATATGGAAAAAGTGAAATCACTTGGAGATTTTTTGCAGGGAAAAAGAACTTGAGTGTCTAAATTTCCCCCCTATTTTGGATCTTGATAAGATAGGTAGATATGCAATCACTTAGTATAAATTAAGCTAATAGTGTTTCCCTATACTTAAACGTGTGTTTATGCAGAGATTTCCAGCAGCAAATTTCAAAATCCTTTTATAAGCACTGCAGCCAAACTAGAGTCTATGAGGAAATATGTTTGGTTAACTAGTTGGTATTCCTACTGATTTTTCTTTGGAATAAGCTTTACTTTCTGTTTTATGCATCCAGTTTTCATGTTTTACTGGTATTGGTCTGCAGGTGTTTAATTAACCATTTTCATATCTCTAATTTGCTGTAGCAAGCAAGTTTTTACATCTGTATTGCATTTTTTTTTTAATTTACTCATTATAGTGCATGATTAAGTCAAGTAAAATTCTTTTCATCTGTTGTGATGAGGACCTGGTCTCTTTGGGATAGGTTACTTGGAGTTTTATGCTTTGCTGAGTGGTGTTTGTAGGTCAACACATCCTCTATTTAAGAAGAAAAATAAAGTCATTAGAGCCTATAATTTTGACTTCAGTATTATATAATTCCTTAGCACACAGATGTTGGAAAGAGGAATAAAACTACCCCTTGATTTTGTAAAAGATTTTATCAGATTAAAATATTGCCTATGATAATGCATCTGACTATTGTAACAAGGTGATGCAGAGAGTCTATTCTGTATCACTTTAAGCAAATCGCCGTCCCTGGCAGTGTTCAAGAGGCATCTGGATGAGGAGCTACGAGATCTGGTTTAGTTTGTGATAGCAATGGTAATGGGAGGATGGTTGGACTAGATGATTTTACAGGTCGTTTCCAACCTTGTGATTCTATGATTCTATGATAAATTGTTTTGTGGATGTGAAAGTGTCAAAAGCAATTACAACAGTGGATACTGCAAAGTAATGACCAGGAAAACTACCACAAGTGTTTTTCAGTAGTCTGTGATCCTCAAGATCAACACTATTTAATATTTTAACTAATGCATTTTGCTTAAAAAAAAGTTTGAGAACCATTGTCAGTGTTAGAAAAGAACCTGGTAATTCTGCGAAGGAGTCAAGGAGTATTGGAGGAAAGGAAGAGATGAGACCTTATGAAAGAAAGAGACCTTATGGTTTTTGGAGTTCTAGAAAACCTAAAAAGATTAATATTCCAAAGTGCAAAATCATTCATTTGCAGATAGAAAATAAGAACGAGTGCTATAAATGAAGAACTGCAGGAGCCTTGATAATAGAGTGGGATGTTTTATTTTCTCATTAGCATGGAATGTTTAATTTTCTTGGATTGTTGTTCACTTCAAGTCAGTGAAAAATATCATAGATATTTAATTATTGTAGATTCTTTATTTCTAAGTTAGTAATTTCTTCTTTTTTTTTCATTTAAAATAGTTTTCCTATTGCATTTAGAGTGAAATAGTGATTTAAGGAGATGGCTCTGAGTTTTTGTCATCTATTTAGAGATATTATGTTCTACTTGCAAATGGATTGCAGTCTGCAAATTTTACTTTTATAAATGTTAAAATAATCTTGAGAAGTTGTTGGACCACATTCAAGTAATCACAAATCTTGTTTCAATCATATAAAGACATGACACATTTTGTATTCGTGGCTTAGTAAGAAGCTGTTTCATCAGTTTTATTCAGCTGAAGCTCTGGTTAATGCCATTGTCATTCATCAAGAGTGAGCAGAAACTGGATAGATTATGATCTGTACTTTTACCTTCAGAGGATTATGATCATCTGTACAAATTCAACTGGCAGCTCATTAGTAGTGACATCCTGCAGGGTTTATCAGTACTGGGGCCAGAATGTTTAATATGTTTATTAATGTCCTGTGCAGCAGAACAGAGTAATTCTCAGCAAGTCCTGTGAGGGAGTCTGACAGACTGGAGAAGTGGGAAAATGCAGTGTCCTGCACCTAGTTTGAAATTACTCCTTAAAACTACCTTAAAGGTAATTTTACAGAAAGAATCTGAGAGTCTTGGTAAGACAACAAGCTAAATGTCAGAGGCAGCTACAAACTGGTTTTCATCAGCAAAAGTACAACCAGCAGTGCAAGAGGAACGATTCTTCCCACCTGTTAAGCACTCCTGAAGTCTCACTTGAAGTCCTACGTCCAGTCTGAAGTTCAGAAAAATGCTGACTTGCTGGAGGAAATCCAACAGGTTACTAGAGTGGTTAGAGAGCCAAGTGTGGTAGGCACAAGGAGAGGCTGAGAGAATGGCAGAAGAAGAGAGATCTTAGTATTTTCTATGACTGTCATTTAGTTGATTATAAGTACAAGAGTGCTGGGCTTTTCATGAGGGTGCCCAGTAATGGAATGAGATGCAATGGATACAAATGGGAGCATAGGAAACTGCAGTTAATACAGATGTTGTGTTTTCTCATTGTGGGAGAGGTCAAATATCAAAAGAGGCACCCAGAAGGGGCTTTGGAATCTCCGCACCTGGAGATATTCGATGCTTCAGCAGACAAGACGCTAAGCAAGCTGAGCTGGGTGGAACAGTGTTGAGCAGAAGGTTGGACTACATGACCTCCAAGAGTTCCTTTAAGCCTGAATTATTTGGTGATAGTTTGCTGTTTTGTTTACTGATGTCTAGATTGGAGCTCCTTATTTCCTGTGATGTTCTTCCTTACATTTATGAGAGTTCTTTGTGCTCGCTTCTTTTAGGGGGGTGTCTGCCTTCTGTAGAATTCAGTATGGCATAGGTGATTCTTTGTTTTGGCAATTTTTAGCATTTTCACTAAGGGTTAGTTCTGTGTCTTTTTTTTTTTTTCCTGCAGATCCACATCATGATACAATTTTACAATTTCTTATCAGTGATTGATTTAACTCTTCAGAATTGCTCTTCAAAGACTTCCTATACCTTGACCTTGTTTTTGTCCTCTCTGCTTGACAACATTTCTCATGTTTCATTTTTTTTCTGGAGCTTATCACGCTCAGGTTCTGAGGTAGTCTTGGATGAATTGAAAATAAGATAAAATATCATCAGAGGCAACATTCAGAGAAATACAGCTACCGTAGTTTTCTGCTGTTCTGCTAGAAAGTGTTTCAGAAAAGAGTTGTTAAAAACATTTTCTTAAGTTTGTTTCGCATGTCAGCATTCATCTGGCATGGAATGTCTGCTTATTCTTAGCTTCTTTTTTCTTTGTTTCACTTATTAACTTTACATATTCTAGCAGTCTTGAAGAAGCAGGGAATGACAGAGTTCTGTTTTAATCAGTTTTCTAACTAGGTATGTGAACTAAACACCAACTGATTATAGAGCCTCCTAAAGATACATTTCCCTGTGGACATCATTAGAATTGACTTTGAACCAGAAGATATATGATCTGGAAGCAGAAAATAAATGTAGGTGATACAAAAATACCATTTCCTCTGACTGAGAATAGGAGAAGTCTTTCAAATTTGTGAGGTTATAAGGGATCTTTAATAGCTTTTGATTTCTCATGGGAATATATGTGCCATTTTAATCAATAGTTTGACTATAGTCATTTCTAGGCAGTAGTCCAAATATAATTTGAGTTTTCCATTGTTACAATATTTGATGTGAGTAATTCCATAGGAAACTGTAATAAAAGAAGACAGAATTGCTTAGAATTTCAATCTAGAAGGGCAAAGGAATTATTAATGTCAGTTGGAAAGGTATGGATAAATTTTAACCTGAATTACTATGTATAAATGTTGTCATCGGTGTTCAGTAAGGCTGAACTCATGCTGAGTAGTTGCAAGCAAAAAAAGGAGCTTCTGTGAATTAGAAGCATATTTAATAAAATGGCACTAAAGACACTTGGCCATGGAAAGTGAAAGCTAAGAAGGAAAATGATTGTCATCCTTGAAGGTATCATAGGGGAGAGGAATTCCAGGGTGGAAGTCGGGCTACTGAAGATACAGGATAGAGCAGTAAAGGATACAATGTGAGACAATTTCTGCTGATGAGAGAAGCAAGGTAATACACCAGTTTGAAAAGTGGAGGTAAAAGCCCTTCCTGGTCCCAATATCTTTTCTTCATCTGAATAATTTAGGAATAAAAGTATATGAAAAAAATGTCTGAAATAACAGGGATGTGGATGCTCGATTTCCCAGGAAACCTTATCCATTTCAGATAGGAACTTCATTCCGTAACATTGCCCATAGCTGGGTATATTGCCATGCAAGCTGTGTATACACATGGTAAACACGCTTCTAAATTAAGTGTTCTGTTTTTCCTGTTTATTACAAACAAGTAACCTGTGCCAAACTTTCAAAGAATCATTATCACTAGAAATAATAATCAGAAATCTTAGATGATAGAGCAGTGCTTGTTGTTGCTGGGAAACTGTTAAGATCATGAACCCTCTTAAAAAAAAAAATTAAATTAAAAAAAAAAAAAAGCCAAATTAGATATTATTCTTCTAATAATATGAGGAGTGATGACAGTTTAAGCATCAACATTTAGAAGTCTGTCCCTAAATATCACATTTTATAGACCCACATTACTTTTTTCTACTGCAGAGATTACTAGGATTTTTCTGCAGATGGGTCCCACTGATGCTGGTGTAACAAGGGACTCTATTACTGAAGAGCTTTCAGTCTGCACAGACAAATTGGAGGTAGTGGAGTTGCTGAACAGAATACATACAGAATGGCCTTGCAGATTTCATATCAGCTGATTTCTGCCAGGGAACTAACTCATCTGGAAGATATTTAATGAGCAGAAAGCTACAAGGAACAAACCAAAGAGTAATAAAGAGGTAATTTAGCATGTAGTACCCAGGGAAAAAAAAAAAAAAAAAAGAGTCAAGGCAAAGGAGAACGCAGAGGAATGGAAATGGAGAAGAACTAAAGCAAGAGATGGTGAAAGAAAATTTGGCATATGGATGGAGAAAGCTGTTCTGTGTAAAGAACGTAGAGGGAGAAGCATGGAGGACTCAGCTAGCTTTAGGAAGACTAGTGATCCCACAAAAGGACTTTGAATCCACTCTCTGATTGCTTCCTAATGTTTTCTTGAGAGCAGGGTAAGAAAATCTCCCAAGAGAGAATAGTTCATTTGAAGTGATGCATTTTGAGCACTGGCCAGTGGAGAGTTCGTGTCATTGTGTAAAACATAGCTATGAGAGAAATTCTTTATTCTCTGCCACTTAATGCTTCACAATGCACTGGAACAAATGTTTGAGCATCTAGAAAAAGCTGAGGGGGGGAAATAATAAGAAACGAGAAATTAAAAGCAAGGTTCTGGTAGTCATAGAGAAAGCTTCATGCGAGAAATTTTTATTCTCCTGCCGTTTTGTTGAGCAGATGTGAGCTTTTGAGTTGTTGTGACCCCAGACAAATGTCAGTCATTTGCAAACATTGATTTGGCATCCTTCATATGTTTGTTTTTGTTTTTTTAAAAAATTTTATGTAATATTACAATGAAAACTCTTCTTCCTGCATTGTCTTTAAAACACTGCTGTGAAATCATGCTCTAAATAGAAGTTGTTCTGACATGGTAAGGTGCTGCAGAGTTTTGCGACATCATTTAGGCATGAAGAGGGCAGGGGTATGTCAGAACCAAATTTTAGTACTTCTTGTCACAGTGCATACTGTTACAATAGCCTAATGAAAATGTTTTAAAGCCTAAATATACATGAGAAACAGATGGCAATTTCTACTCTTAGTTTGTGTCCACTACGTGAATTTTAGATGTATTCCCAAGGCTTATCTCTGTTATGCATGAAGAAAGCCATGAACAGAACATTTGACCTCTGTATTGATGTGCTTTCTCATATGTGAAATTCAGCTACAGTCTCTGATGAAATGAATGATGATTAGTGTATAGAGATAATGTTGTTTTCTTTGACAGAAGTGTCACTGTTGCATTTGAGAACAATTTTTGAGTATTTCAAACAAGCAATTGTTCAGTGAAGCAAAAGTCACTTGAGTCCTGAAAAATTCTCTCTTATCAGTAGGAATTATTCAATTGAAATAGGGTGCAAACCAAAATTATAACAATAAGCAAAGAATTACATGGCTAGATAATACAGAGTATTATGCCCTTCGTATTGATTATTAATTTTGAAATGTCCCATCAGTATGTGGAAAGAGTCAGATGAATGTTGTACTGATATGGTTCAACTGCTGGTTTTTTTATATCTTTACTGGCCTTATCAGTCAATCCAAGCACATTTTTGTGTTATGTTGAATAGCAAAAGTATTTTTTGGGGGTTCTGAACTATAAGGTTAGTTTTTAATTTGTACTACATTTCAATTCTGATTATTTCTGAGACAAAACAAAGGGTCTTCAAGAGCTGCTGACACAGGCTGGATTGAGATATTGATGATCTGGTGCTCATCAGTTCTTAAAGGATTCCCATTCAAGAGAAATAATTAAATAGGACACCAAAATATCACCTAAAATACATTTAATTAGAAGTTGTTCACATTTTTTGAACCTTAGGTGATTTGTGTTCATATATAACAGGACGTTTGTTTGAAAATAACATTTCCTTATATGCTGGAACGTGGTAGTCAGGTGGTCCTGTTCAGAGACACACTATCAACTGTTCAACCATTGCTCTTGTGTCCCTCTTAGTTGCAGTTGATATATGTAGGGAAAGAAAATTTAGGAAATACAATTAGAGCTTCTAATTAAATGTACTCTGTCATCATTTTTCATCTTTTTACATTCATATCTTGTGTGTTGTTACTGTTATCTTCCAGAGTGATTTTCAACCAGATTCTGAATAGTCAGGAGATGAAGAATATTCCTTTAAAACAAAGACTGGTGTTGTGAACCCTAGAATTCCAGAACAGTTTGATTTCTTAAAGTGAGAAATGTTAATATGCTCATTGCAGTGTTTTATCACTGATTGCATATAATTTAAAAAATGTGTATTCATTAGGGAAGCACTTATAGCAGCTTTTTAATTTAAGCATCACACTATTCTGCTCTCCTGAGTACTCAGAAATGTTCAGGTAAAGCTCTGTATCTATGCTGTATGTTTGCAGAATCTTTAACACAAGAAATCTGAGCACGTCTGTGTTTAGTGCAGATCTAAATCAAAGACTCCTCTTAAGCTGCCCTTCCAAGTCCTTACCACTAACTGTAATGGAACAGCCAAATGTATTGATAAACTGTGCCAACACCTCCTTCAGTTTTATTTATTTTTTAGGATGTTTCTTCTCTGAGTGTTTGTTCTGTGTGATTTTGAAATAGTAGTTATGCTTTTTCTAGGATATTTCTTATTCCCTTCCAGAAATAAGAACTGCAGCTGTTCTTCTGTTGAGCTGAAGAGAAGAAAGATGGTCTTGACCAATGTTACAGCTGAGTAGCTATGAGGAAGAACTGTGACAGGGTTGATTCAATGTAGAGTAGATTGCATGAAGGTGATCTAGTGAAACCTCAGCTGAAAGGAGTGGTGTCAGAAAGATAGTGGGTTTTGAATGGATATTAAGACTGAAGAGGTATAACCTAAGGGGAGCTGAAATTCTGTGAGGAGTTTTGGTCCTCCAGGGAGGATTTGTTGGTTCTGGAGCTTCTGGATTAAGAGAGCAATAGGGGTTACATGTGGATATGTTTACCTAGGTCCTTGATTTAAGGGCATGATTCATTCTCCTTTCCTTTATTTTGTTTATTTTATTCTTTTCCCGTCTCAATTATAGAAGCCTTCAGACAACAACATGCTCTATCTTTCATTTCTTTATTATCTCATATAAATAGTTGAGCGTGTTTTTAAACTTCTTTCCTTTAATGTGTAAATTCAGCTGACACTCAGGTGCTTTAGACCTGGATGTTCTCTTCTGTATGACTCTAGATAGAGACTAACTGGAGCTCATTTTAAGTAAAACTATAAATATTTGTTAATATACTAAACTTATTGAAGCAGCAAGCATATAGCTTCTGCCTATTTTTGCTGTGCTGGTGCTCTTTCTACTCTAAATAACTCAGATCCTAAACCATTTCCTTTTGAAAAGAAGAAAATAAGATATGAGATCAGAAATGAGTCTTGTTTTCTGACCTACGGATTGTCAGAGGAAAAGGAGAATCCTCAGCATGGGACAGAATTCAATTTTAATTTCTAAATGTGAATCATGTAGCTGAACTCAGAAGTGACTTATTATAGAGGTCAAGTTCTGCTTCTTTGTAGGCATTAAATACTACTATACCAATTCCCACGTTTCTGTTCACTTAGAGGAGCCCGAATCTCAGCTCTGACCCTTCTCTCCATGACATCACAGAAATCATATACATTCAGGTTTCTCAGTCAGCTAGAAGTCGTTTTGAGAACATTCAGCTGTATTACTGAAGAGACTAGGTTAGGTTGGCATTAGTCAGCTGAAATAAATAAAGCACCAAGAAGTCAGAGAAAGATATCCTGCAAGAAGTCAGAAAGATATCTAGCAGATGTAAGATTGTCTGCTAATGACTTTTGTGCATAGTAAAGTCTATTCTAATCACCATGCTACGTTTGTTCTGTTTTGCTTTGACAGTATGCCACTTTTGCGGACTAAATGATGTCACCAGGTTTGATGTTCCTTGAGGGCTGCAAATGACCTTCTCTCTTGGAAATTTTTGTTATACATTCCAAAAAGCACTTTGTGGGTCATACTGGAACAAAATAGATCTAAGTTCAGTTTTTATTGATGGAATTGGAGATTTTGAACTCAAATTTTTATGACGGAAGTTAAATAAAACTCTTCTTGACTAAGCACAGGAACTTTGCTGCTGTGCCCAAGGAGGAGGGAAGATTGTGAAGACAAATATAGCTTTACAAAGTGGGTTGGTGGTTTACTTGTTTATTTTTTTGTTCAATTGTTTTTTGTTTTTTGTTTTTGTTTTTTGTTTTTACTTCTGAGCTTGGTGTTGAATTTTTTGAGTGGGCATCGGGATGTGTTCTGGTTATTTGGTTACAGGTTGGGTTGTTGGTTTTTGTGTTTTTTTTTCTTGTTCAGCATAATCAGTTCATTATCAAAAGGAAGTGTCTGAACTCTGAGGACAACACTTTAACTATTGCCCTAGATAGATTAAATCTTTTGTCTGCCAAAGAACACAAAGTACTTTTAACTTGCTTAAAAAAAAAGATTATGAAGTATAGGAACAGATACTGAACTGAATGACAAGACCTGCACAGTCAAGTCCCTCAGCTGGTCCTAGTGCTGCAGTGTGTTATTGCAGACTGAAAAACTGGAAGCTGATCTCTTTCTAAAGAGAAAATCCAGTCCAAAAGTCAAGGCAAGCTATTTACCAAGAAGCAAGCACCTAGCATCAGACAGAGGCCCTTTGAAGAAAAGGATGAATTTCCTTCTGCCTAGCAAATTTGTCATAGTGCTTTCTATGAATAGGTAAATGGTTTTAACCTGTGCAATGAGAGAAAAAACTCAACTTTTTTTCATATCTTCATGGTATCAGTACTCAAATGTGTATGTAAAGTAGAGGCTGACATCCACAGCAATATTTATATTATATTCTGTGGAATTGCTACCAGCTGCTTGTGGAACCTGGGTATAGAATGTGTACACATCATACTGTAGTGTTTTCTCTTATTTCACACCTAATGAGGTCAAGTCAATATGGCAGAATATGGGCCTAATCTCGAAAATAACACTAAGTTTCTTGATCTTGGAAATACTTAAACTATTCAAAACCTGCCTGGACAACCTGCTGAAGTTGACCCAGCTTTGAGGGATGAACGAGGTGATTCCCTGTGATTCTGTAACAGTCTTACCTTTTTTGTCAAATTGCAAATCGACAAAGATGGGGAGAATTGAATGCTCTGCAGTGAGGCAGCATGCCAGTACAGTCTATAGGAAATACCTCTGCAAGTCACTGGAAGTGATCTTATTTGATTCTTATCAAGGAATCAAATAGGAATAATCTTATAGGACTTATTTGATCTTGTTAGATATTTTGTGGGCTCTTGTCTATTTGCTTACATAAATCACTGTGAGTGTCAGGCAATGCTGAGAAATTTTCGTCAGATCTTTTATTAAGAAATGATGTGCACTTTTAAATTTTTGCTAAATCAGAACAAAATTTGATGGATTATTTTTGGAATAATCACTTGATATGTAAAATGTCTTTGGAGAAAATTTAAAGTAATTTTTTCTTGTATTTGTGTGTGATTGGGTGGACAATGGAAGAGGCCCTAAAGGACATGGATTAATTTAGCATCTTTGCTACTCGATTGTTGTTGGTTTTTCTTTATAATGCCCTTATAGAAATCATTTTAGCTCCTGTGCCCTGTTTTCTCTCTCTTTAGATAGTAGATGAGTATCTTTGTTGTACTAGAAGAGCTCTGGGACTCTGAAAGCTTTTAATTTTATTGGGGCTTTTAGCAGTGTAACTTTAGCAATGTTAACTATTCCAAAAGAGGCAAACTAGATTTCTAAGGGATCCATATAAAGTTTTAATAAGTTCTGTAAGAATATTAGATGCAGCAGAAATGTATGTATAAACCTTGGGTGTTGGTCTAAAATAGTTTATTTTTTAAAGTATAGCATTGCTAATAGGCACAAAGGGGTAGTTTATTTTTAGAGGACAGTGGTTCTGGAAGTTTATGAAAGGGGAAGTTAGAATATTTTAGAATAGAGTATACTTGAAGACATTAAAAAGCATGTTGTATTTTTAACCTCTTATTGTTAATTTGTTGATGTTACCATTATGTTACTGTAATGCTGTTAAATTTAATGTTTATCATCAGTAATGTTGTATGTTCAACTATGCTGTGGAGTGTCTCGTCAGTAATTGTAGTTCAGCAACATGTATGTTGTTTGAGTTGTTTGATGGAATAAGAGAACATTTGAAGCTAATGAAAGGAAAAGCTGCACCTGTTTTTTTGTTAGTTTGGTGTTGGCTTGTTTTTGCCAGGCAGGAAAAACAAGCATGTGATAATAACCACATTCTCACAATACTTCACCCATCCTTCCCCCTAGCATTAAAGAGTACTAAACTTCAGTCTTCTTATGTCTTAGCTTCACAAACATGTTAGATTTTCTGAAATAGCTGTAAAATTTCCCATGTAACAGTGTGGGATGAATTTCAGTAATAGAAGATACAGAACTATTCTTTATTTTCATGGGCAGAAAGTGCCCACTTCCCTTCCATATTAGATATCTGTATTGATTATTTACTAATAAAACAAAACATTGAAAATTTTATTTATGTTGCCAGAGTTGATAATTATGATAAGAAGTAGTATAGAAACAGTCTTGGAAATACTTGTTATACTTGATTGCAATGAAACGGAGCCCTTGTTACAGCTTTCCTAAATCTAATTTGTTTGAGTTGCATTAGAAGAGGCACTTTAAGAAGTGCAACTTGTGTAAGTTGATAATTTCATCTGTTTACCTAAAGACACACTTCTCACTTGTGATTACTTTCAATGTTCTTCTATTGAGTGAAGTGAGGAGCTTTACCTGCTGTAATTTAAGGAAGTCAAGCATGCTGAATGAAACAAAATTTCCTTGAAATAGAGAGGCATATTTGAAACTGTCAGTTTACTATGAAGTTTGTTTAGCTTCTTGGATGCATATGAATGTGTGTAACCTGCAAGCATTTTGAATAATATTGACCGTGAAGAGTCTTTCAAAAAGAACAGGAAATTAAAAAAAAAAGAAAAAAAAAAAGAAAAAAAAAAGAAGCATAATCATTCTCCTTTCCTTATCCACGGGATCCCAGTCAAAGCCCTATGTAGGTAAAACAAACAAAAAAACAACAGCACAACTAGGCAGCTTAGAGCAACTGGAAAGGGAAAATTCCTATGTAGACACTTTTTTTTTTAATAACAAAATGTCAGCTGTAAAGCAAAGTAAGAGAATATCAGAGAGTATGCACATTACCACATTGCTTAGAGAAAAGAGACATTAAATGCAAGGATGAAGCATCGCAAAAAATTAAGAGATTGTTTTATGCTTCCCATCTTCTCTTTATGGACTGGTTCCATCATGTCATCAGAATTAAGCTTTTCTGTGTTTAAGCTGATGTTTCAGGGCTTTAAAAGCTTAAATTGCTTTATTGCCTTAGCATTAGGTCATCTCCATGTTTTATTGTTTTGGGAAGTGAAGAGCATGGCAGTTGGCAACTTCAGAATGAGTAGTAGGATAACTGACTGCTGAGAGATTCTGGGAACTGGTATTGAACCACAGGCCCAAACCTGGCATTTTTTTACAATTGGAGATTTTTTTATAAAGAAAAGCGCTCATGTTAAGTGGTTACTTTTTCCTTATCTATTCTCAGGGTTGCTCTTGTGGAAAATATTCCTGAAGGGATCAACTATTCAGACAGTGCACCATCCCACTTGTCTCTTTTCCAAGGCTGGATGAATTTGCTTAATATGGCTGAAAAGTCTGTTGACATAGTATCTTCCCAGTGGGACCTCAATCACAGTCATCCATCAGCATGCCAGGTATGTTCTAGACTAAAGAAAGATGGGACTTTAACAATCTGTTTTTGTTGTTTGTGAATTGTTTAGAGCTGCAGCCCTTCTCTGTAGCAAACCTGTTTGTTTGGGTAGTTTAAAAGCAAACAAACATTTTCGTATGAGGATTGTCCTGTCAGGATATTAGTTTTATGAGAGTGGTGGCACAGTGGACAAGGGAACACACTCAACACATTCATATCGCTTCCATCTTAGGAAAGGATATCATTGTATAATCTTAAGAAACTTGCAAAATTGTAACTATTCAAACACATCATAAATTGGGAATATCCATAAAACTATATACTTATTTTCTATTTGGTGCAAATGATCAGGTAAAAGAGTAATTATGTGGATTAGTTCTGCAGCCAAATTGATGTGTAAAATTACACTTACAAATTATCTGATAGCAAATGTATCAGATGATTCTTAATATCTTTTCAAAATGAATCTGAAGGGTAATGAGTTAGGGCTTGTGCAATAAAGTACAGTAGGAAAAATCATAAATCACCAAATGAGACAAATATGCATTAAAGTGATGCTGTGCCAACAAACATATTATTCTTGATAGCAGTCACCTTAGAAAATGGGGAAAGGGCAGATTTCCACTTAGTGTTACCCTGTCAAACTAAGATATCGAAGAAATGATGAGCTGAGAGTATCTTTTTTCTTAATGGATTGTTTGCTGGAAAAAGCCACTCAGCTGGAATGGAATTCAGTTAAAATCACAGTAGAGTAAACATAAGGAATCCACAATACTATACTATGTCACAAACTTTTCACTTTCCTCTCTAGTTTGGATGATACTGTGCAGTAAAAAAAATGCCTTATGCTAAATGGTGGACAGTGACTGGTATTGTCAGCAACCAAAGATGGTGTTTCAAACTGCCTCTGTTTTCAAATGGTGAACTGAATGGTACTTCTTTTTAGAGAGGCTGTTGCCTAGTTGAAGGGCATACATTCACTTTCTTCAAAATCTACTCTATGTCCATTTAAACAAGTGAAAGCTTGAGCTGAGCATTCAAATGGAAAATTTAGCACAAACCCTTCCTTTTATAATGCTTATAAATATTGGTGTAGAGTTCTTGAATAAATTCATTGAATATCAAAATATTGAGGCTTTTCACAATGTAATTATGTAGCTAAGCTTTATTTAAATTCATTGCCTAAGAAACTTCAAACCCATGTTCTGTCATTCAAGCAGATGAATTCACAGAGAATGCCTTAGATGTTTTCAAGATGTGCATGAATTGGTATGTGCATGAATCTTTTAAAAAAATTTTGTCTGAAAAAATTCAACGTGTCATTCACTTCAAAACCAGCAGAGCCTAACAAATCCCAAGCAGAGAATAAAAATAGCAAACTGGAAATTGGGATTTCAGTAGTTGAGCATCAATTCCATTCACTGTTCCATATTTTCATGCAAAGAACTGTAAGATGTTGCTGAGTGTCAGAACAGGAAAAAGGAATAAGAGACACATAAGTGGATTTGCTTCTTCATCGTTAAATGCACTGTTTAAGCCATAAAAAAATGTAGTGTATTTTTTAGTAATATTCTATTTTAGTTTTCTATTTAGAATACACAGTAGCCTTACAAAAGTAATTATTTCTGTTTAAAATATGATTAATATTCCAGTCATTCCCTCAATTGTACAGCAGTGTGGGCTGAACAGCTGATAGATTTTTCTGTCAAGCTTGTCTATTCATCCTTAAACACTGTGCTGCTATTGGCCAATCAATCTAATTGCTAAAGAAATTGACAAAGAGGCAGGGATTCTTAGCAAATTGCTGCCCTAGAGAGTGTGTAGAAAGCTTAGTGAGTGAAAAATAGGGAAGGAAATCTGTATCATTGCATCTGCTTTTTAAGGTCGTAAGGTGAAAGAGAAATGACAGTGAAGCTTCAGTAATTGTAATCTGGTAATGTTCAAAAGTCAGATGTCCTCGGGTCTTTACAAATTTGGATTTGGGGAAATTTATCCTCGCATAACAGAAATATTATGCAGGGACTGCTGCAAAACTTCTAGGTACTGCAGTGGTTATAGTTGAGGAAGTTTTAGTTGTTCCCTAAATGATGCTGCTTTTATCAGAAACTGAGAACATAACGATTTTCTTTAGGGACTCACGTCCTGCTGTATACAGTTTTCATTTTGTGAATGGTAAGATGTATTACAAAGCAAGTTTCTTTGCATGACCAGTTTAAAAGACATTGATTTTTGGAGGAGAATAGCTGAGTAGGCTAGATTGCCTTTCCTTAACTGCAGGAACTAGCCATGTTCTTTGTGTATGTGTATTTATGGGCACGCGTGAATCTATGTGCATATGTATATACAAGTCCAAAACACATCTTGAAGAAAAAGAGCAGTAAATTCTGCAATTTTATATTCACAGTTAGTTGTTTTCACAGTTGGTTTCCTCTGAGTCTTCTAACATTTAGAAACATTAATTTACTGTGACCTTACATAGTTTCAGTAAGTCTTTCCTCGCAAATTTCATTTTAACAAGTAAGCATCAATTCTATTTTGGTATATTGATATTGCTGTAAGTATGGCACATGTCCCCCTGGATGGATATTTGGAGTATTCTAAGATGATCAGTGGTCTGGCTTTTACAATGATCTTACAGAAACCACGTGGTTCTGATTTCATCTCTATTTCCCTACCTGTTGTGCTGTTCTCGGATGGCTTGATGGGAGAAGTCTCCCACTCCACCTGAATATCTTATATTTAAGTCATCTGTCCAGCTTGGTAATGAAATCTCTGAAGGTGAGCCGTATGTCATTTGCAGACAGGTGTCTTACAAGGGTCTTACGTGATTTGTTTGATAGAACAAATGTTAGTGCCAGAGATTAGTTATCCGTCTTTTACAATTATTAAAAAACATTAATAAGTACAAAGAGGATGAGAACATCTGTAAACCTAGCAGCTGCCAGCAGAAATTGGCTACAGCCAGCTACAGAAATTTCAGTGTGTTTTCTTTCTGTACGCTAATACTTCCAAAGCCATCTCTCCCTGCCAGATGGTGGCATTTCCCTGATACTGCTGATACAAAATGAGACACAGAAATAAAAAAGAGAAAGTTTTTATAGTGAAAGCATTTTTTTGGACTCTGAACTTCTAAAAGTTGGTTGGAGTCTACACTGGCTATTTTGCTAGAAAAACACGAGGAGAGCATTTTGAGTTTCTCCGTTTTGCATTAAGTAGCAGAAGTTAAATTTAGGGTTATTTTCTTACCGTATTGGTTTCTGCCAGCATGCTGTGCTTGTCAGTGATGTTTTGCAGATCGCCTTAACAACTGATGGCAGGGCAACTTTTTAAAACTGTAAGTAGAATAAATTCAGAAGAAAATTCTGGAAGTAAATGGTTTTATTTCTGTTGAAATAAAAAGTTAAGCATTGTCTAAATTGTAGATATCTATCTTTTGAAGGAACAGTAATTCACTTTTAGAAAACTTCAGTAAATGCATTTTGTGGATTTTATCTTCCCTGTTTTATTTAATGAGGAATGCAGGCCGACAAAGGTAACAGTAAGCAAAGGAAATCATCAGGCTGGAATCAGTCTGCCTAGGAAGAGTTAAGAAACTTCTTTGTGGGGAATTTCGGAGCTTTTTGGTAGCTGTAACTTTTTTTTTTTTTATTTCATTCACCAGCTTGCTGTGGCATGGATAGTTGGGATTGATGTTTGAGATGGATGGTAGCCTAAAGCTGTTTGTTCATTTGATATATACTTTTTACAACCTATTTTGTCTTTTTCAGTAGATTTTCTGATACAGTGTTGTCAAAATGTAAGATAATATTTTACCAAGAGAGCTGTTTTCTTATTGTTGTCTGCTAAAATGCAAATAGAGTGATAGGTAGTGTGTTGCATTTCCATGGCACTTGGCTTGTTACTATTTCTCAGTCCTCACAATCTAACTGTATAAGAGTGATTCAGATTGCTGTCATGTAGTGGCACAGCAGCCCCGTATTGAAAGTGTGGTCTGTATGACAGTATGAGGGTTTGTATTTAACAGAAGCATTTCAAATGTGCTGACAGCAGTGACAAAAATCTTCAGACCTTCTGTCCTGTCTCTTTTCTTTTTCATAGAACAAAACAGTACAATTGCAAGTGAACATGTCAGAAAGTATAGAAACCGAGTTTCAAATTAATATTAATGGGAAAAGAAGGCCAGGTACTTCAACAATGAGAAATACTTTCTTATATCCTACTTTACTAGAATACATATAGTTTTTAATAAAACAACTTGTGTATTTCTCATAGTTGTTTAGAATGCCAAGACTTAGGCCTTGGTGAGAGTACTAATATCTGGTGAGAAATTATGTAGCAAGAGATGTGACAGAAGGACTTATTTCCAGTTCTGATGCTGGATGATATATTTTTGTATTTGTGTGTAAATACTGATGTTTGTAGTTAGTTCAGTCCTAGCCTTAGCCAGCCACGCTTTATGGTTCTGTAACAATTGCTAGAGATGTTTATATGTTTTTATCAATTTGAAGTTCCACTATGTATGAACATATCTGGACAAAAAAGGACATGATAGACACATAGCTTCTGATGTTCCTGATGGGAAAACAGATGTATTTTCAGAGAAGATGTCTTAATTGGATCACTCCAAATGATGTATTCACCCCTTGGGTGGGCCACTCAACTGTCAGAGTAGCCTGTAAGAGATAGGCAGGGTGCATTGGACAGATCAGCACATGCTAAGATCAGGTAAAACAGGTCAAGGTACGGGCTGGAAACAGTGCAGTTCATTGTGGACCCCAAATTTGATTGCAGTCTAGCAGCACTAGTCTGCAGCAATTACAGGAGAGACCTTCTGGGGGACCCAGGGCACCAAGGAATGCTGCTCAGTAGCGATGTGCTGCTGCCCAAGGGTTTCATTGGAACTGCTACATAATTCTGTATGCAGCACCCAACCCCTGCACACTGTTATCTCTTTAATTCTTAACTCTGGTAACATCTGCCTTCTTTAATAAACAAATCCTTCCAACTAACATCCTTCACGAATAAATTAAACTAAAAAGATGAGAAAGATCTTTTTAGCTTTGTGACTAATGGGAATGTCTGATTTGCATAGCAGCTCAACAAAGGCTTTTAGGCTTGTGAGATAAAATGTGGGTGCTATTTCTTCCAAACGGGAACACCTAGTCATCTCAAAAGTGCTGAGTCTAATAAGTATTTGGATCTTCATGTAGAGCATGCTTTTATTGTTATGTTCTCTTGCTTTCATTGCTGCAGCGTCTTGTTGACTGCTAAATGCCTGGAAGCCCTGGGGTGAGCAGGGAGCTATGCTGTGGATTTGAGCCATCAGACAGGCACTAACAGCAGATTTGTTTCCATTGCAGCCTCTGGCTGCTCTGTAATTTTGGGAAAGCTAGTTTTCAGGAGGCTGGGTATTTTTATTTTGCCATATACGTTTGGAAGTGAATCTTAGGAAATGTCTGTACTGTAGACAAATGAAGAGCTACTTTCTATGACTGCTGAAATCCCAGCAAGGCTCAATTGGGCATCACAGGGCAAAGAGGCATCCCACTCGCTGCTGTTTCGTGGTGTGGTGAGGAAAGAGGGCTTCTGAACAAGTTTTTGTTAGCCCATTTTACGTCACATTCCTTCATCAGAAACTGCTTTTGCAGCAGCTGTTTTAGCAGAATAGAGTGATCCTTTCAAGAATTTTAGAGTAACAGTTTGTGGTGTTGTACAGAAATTCTCCAACCCAGTCCTGTGCAAGACTCTGTCTTCTACCTGTTCGATTGAAAACTGGCATAATAACTTGATGTGCAAGATTTTACCTCGGTGCTAACATTATACTGAATTTATTGAGCTACATAGGTAGAATAGACACTTTTTCAACTGATTAGACCCAAATTTTTTGTGTATGATGCTGATAACTGTAACTAGTCTCTGCTGAAGTAAGCTCGAATGGCAACAAGGAAAGAAGCTCCAACTCTGTGACCGTAGCAACACAGGCACAATAGTGGCACATAGGATATTTTATTTTTGTCATGTAGCTACATGATTCTAACCAAGAGTTTTCCTTTAAATAAATATTGAACCTAAAAATTAAACATTTACTCAGCGTAAGTAAGAGAAAGTAGAACTTTTTTTTTTGGACATGGCAAAGTATGACTTGATTGGAGATTTTTATTTTCCATGGGAAACAATTGCCTTAATTGCCTTAATCTCCATTTCTGTAACGTGTATGAGGTTCCCTTTTTGTGTTGTTTTTAGAAATAGGGCTTACATAGTAAAAATAATGCATAATAACAGAGAAAATTATGTAAAATAAATGTAGATTATTGTCTTTCTGTCTGGTATAGCTCTTCTAAACATGAGCATGTGACTACACGAAAGTTTTTTGCACTATAGTTGAAACCACTCAAAAAAACAATGAATACTCAATCAATACAAAAGTGTGTGATGAAGTCTTTTCCATGCAATTTTCATCCTGATTTAACATAAAGTAATTGGTTAAAAGAAACCTAATATAAAAATACATTCATGCAGCATCAAGAATTAGGCACTTCTCTTTCTGTGTTGCTTGTCGTCATCGGTGATATTGCATAGCCTGGGAAAAACAGAAGGCAAGATTGGCCTTCAGAACAGTAACTTGCTAACCTTCAGCATAGCTTTAACAATATTTAGGAAGTTACTCCCGTTGTACTAGGTATGCATATGACATGAATCTTTTATTTGATGATGTGCTATTTAAACAATTCAGTGCTTCATCACTTTTGCTTTCCTTTACTGTTCTTGCCAGGGTCAACGTCTTTTTGAAAAACTGCTTGAACTGGCATCCCGAAATATTGAGATAAAACTAGTGAGCGACATACTGCCTGTGGAATCAAAAGTATTAAACGACTTGAAATCAAAGGGTAAGACCAACGTCTTTATGTTGTTATGCCACTGGCTGCTATGTAATGTTCATTTGATTTCAAATGCAGACCCAGATGACATGTGAACTGCAAACTACTGTTGAGGAGTGTTATCCCATGAGCCTGGAGTTTTCTTTGATTCATAGTTATAAAAAATCTGAAACTCTTACTGTGGCTGGAGTAGATATTTGCCATTTGCACTGGTTAAAAAGATGTTTACACAGGCGTTTAAATGCACTATAGCCATACTAATGGTAGGCAGTGTTACCTGAGAAATTGCTGTTATACCCTGTGGCACAAGGTAGTTTTCTCTTTAAAGCAAAATAATTTATTAAAACATGCCTATGTTACTGATGATTCTGAAGCACAGGAAATACTTTTAGTCAGATTTAGCCAACTGCCACCGGTTTCTGTGTTATGTGTGTGCCTACTTTCCTAAGGATTGTTTTGAAATTCAAAATCCCTGTTCAAAGAGGAGGCACACACTGAGGCTACATGACTAAACTTCCTTTATGTAAAACTGTCTAAAAAAATAATAAAATTGAAGAGGATTTAAGAAATGCTAAAAGAAATTAGGATCTCTTAAGAATTTTGACAACCTCACACACATTTCTCTTGAATAAAAATACCTTAATTATTGAAATATCCTGATTAAAGTATGATTTTAATGGTAGGATAAATTTTAAAAGGAATAGGTAATCTATATATCCTGGTAATCATCATTTTTGAGACAGGTTACTTTAATATATCGGTCAGAAAGGGAATTCTACAAAACAAATCAAGTTAAGTGTTTACTACTTGTGCCAGCACCGTAACATAACATGTCATTGCACGACAAAGAATGAAGAGCATCCTTTTCCAACTGTAATTAATCTTTGTTTAAGTTCTTTATAATCTCCCGACTGGGAAAGGAAAACAAAAAATTACTAGTTGAAGTCCTGTTTCACATAGTGGACTGCATTTTAATCAAGACTGGCATGTTTTTTGAAGGCATGTTTTTTGAAGACTGATGTGTTATTTCAATGTAATCATTGTGGAGACTTGTCACTTCATGACTTTGCCTGTTCCAGGACTTTGATTACTTTTGCTGCGTGACTAAAGGTGATACTGATTCTTTGATAACAACTGAGGCTACATCAGCTTTGACAGACATCTGTGAAATAAGGAATCATATTTTTCTGATGTGTTGAAAAATAGATGTCTATTCTAATATCAACACCAATGAAACTGTCTTTAAAAAAGCCATTTAATTCGCCTGTGATTTTGGTGTCCCAAGCTGCACAGTCAAATGCAATTAAGGGTAGGGCCTGTACGTTTATATTGGTGTACCTCACAATTGATATTTTAGTTATAATTTATTTAGAATATCAAATGTAAAATAAATAAACAAATAATCCCCTTTCCAAGAAAGAAGAGCAAGAACTTTAACTAGGAAAGGAAACCATTTGTCATTAACATTTATGTCAGTTTGTGGGAATTAATTAGATCTGTTAACTTGCTGAGTAAGCAAATAAAACTAGGCTTTTACTATTTTATTAGTTTCAGCTTCCCCTATGACTAATTCAGATTCCTGAGACAGGAAATTTTAGAGTATTCAAATGAAGGGATCAATATAATTGAGTGCTCTGAGCTGCTCTGAGAATCAGAGTAACTTTTATGTGATAATTCTTGTGAGTTTTTTTGCCATGCTCTTAGATCCATGTTCTACTTTTGACCTTTTCTGAAGATCAGTAATTGCAAATTCTTGCTTTTTTCAGTATGAATGCTTTTCTTCATTCTGTGTTTTAGTTTATTTCTTCAAATTCTTGAATTTTTGTTAAGATTTCTTAATGATGATGAAGTGATTGCCAGCTCTGTTGCTCTGTTGCCTTACATTTACATTGGTTTGTTGTTTCTTATTCCCAGGAACTTGTTAATCTTTATTTGGTTCTGCATTCCTAAGAGACAACTTAGGTTTGACATGCCACTTTCAATTAGAAGGTCAGACTTAATTGTCTATCTGAATTGGGCAGAGGAGGGTCCAAGTACTGTTTCACGCTTCACCAACCTATAAACTCAGCTGGTTGTTCCTAAACAGCAATATTCATGTGGCCAGGGCTAAAGCAGTAGTGAGAAGAGAAAGCATTTACATAGCTTGTTTGGCTCTGGGAGTTTCTCACGTTCCAGAGCCTGCCTTCCTCTTGCTAGGTAAGCAAAAACTGTCATCTTCTTTCTAAGGAGATCGTGTGAAATAGTCAGACCATTTCTGCATAGTAGAATTGTGAAATATCCTGAGTTGATAGGGACCAACAAGGATCTTTCCTGGTTCCACAAAGGACCACCCAGACCACAAAGGTTCCACCAGGACCACTCATATTTCTGTGAGCGATGTCCAAATGCTTCTTGAACTCCAGCAGACTTGGGGACATGACCACTGTCCTGGGCAGCCCGTTCCATGCTCACCAACTTCTGGTTCAGAATCTGTTCCCAACCCCCATTGCCCTCCCTTGACGCAGCTCCGTGCCGTTCCCTCAGGCCCTGTCGCTGTCACACAGAGCAGAGCTCAGCGTTGCCCCTCTGCTCCCTGTGAGGAGCTGCAGCCATCAGTGAGGCTTCCCCTCAGTTCCTCTGTTTTGGGCTGAGGACACCCAGGGACGTCAGCCACTCCTCATACATCCTGCCCTGTAGACCCTTTACCATCTTTGTAGCCCTCTTTTGGATGCTCTCTGACCTTTCTTCCTTCTGGTTTCTGGTTTCGGTCCTTCTTGTATTGTGACACCTAAAACTACAGACAGTGCTCAAGGTGAGACCACAGCAGTGCAGAGCAGAATGGGACTAGCAGACTGTCCTAGTGAATGCAAGATATAGTTGCTATTACATAGGTTGTGGAAGAGCCTTGTCTTTCTTTTCACCAGTCTGCATGATCAGCACCAATGAGCTGTGCCCCTACTCTGTGTAGGCTGGTTTCTGAGGTCAGAATGAGTGTTAACTTGGGTATCATCAACCACAGGCTGTGCCTATTCAAATGGTACCTGAGAACCTTTAAGTGTGGCGCAGTCAAACATCACATGCATTTCCTTAGCCCAGGGAGTCTCCCTTATTGTGCACCTTCAGGTAGAGTGCCCCTTTTGACTTTAGTGGCCAATGTAAAAGCCAAAGTTATTGCTTGATAAACTTGATCATTCATAATGCTTCATGCGATTTTTTTGGTGGTGGTTGTTGGTGTTGTTGTTTTCGAGGGGGGAGGGGGGATCTTCTTGCCTCCTCACCCCATTTCTGATGTACTGCAGAAAGTAGCTCTTTCCATCATAGGAGTGCATCCCAGAGTTCTCCTTACACATCCTTCCTGTCCCTGCTGTTTGACAGAGAAGGAAATTGAACTTTGACTTCAGATTTGAGCTGATGGAGTAAGACAAAGCTCAGTTTACGTGGACAGAAGAGCAGAACTGAAGTGGTGTAGAGTAAAATAGAGTAACTTACAGAACAGTGAGCATGTTTGTACAGATATCTGAGCTAGCACTGAACCTGTAAGTTTTTTCACCACTTTTGATCTTTTCCTTTCCACGTCTTTGCTATCCTGACTGACTTGAGCTAACTGTAGAAAATGGTAGCTTGATTCCAGGAACAGCACAGCAAATGCACTGTGAAGCATGAATTGATTTACTCAGCCAACACACCTTGAGCTGTGGCAATAGGAACCTCTGAGTGCTACAGAGCATACATTTGCTAATGATCGTTGCACTGCAGAAGTGTTGTTTAGTTGCAAAATTAGACATTCAGTAATGAGGAAATACTAACCCCAGAACATGTATCTACGATAGACTTTAATTACATTATCTGATGCTATATTTTACATGAAATACATAACTGGTACTTGGTGTAATCTTACCATGTTAGTTAATAAGAAGTCTTTTCCATTGTATCAAATGAGAATACATCAAACATTTAATGCCTGAGGGAGAAGATGCTCATTCAGGGAATATTATCTCTGTTGATAATGGGTAGAATCTTTTTTTATCTCGTATTTAATGTATGTCTCCAGGCTTTCTTTATTGCACATCTGCCAGATCCTGCACTGCATACAGAGTGATTTATTTCCTCATAGGATTTTCAGTAGTGCTTCTTGCTGTGGTATCTGAGTGCTCTGCAAATACAGTATTAATGAATTTCTTCTTGCAGAATCACTGTTAGGCAGGTCAGTTGCTGCTTCTCTCTCTCAGGGACATCTGGCAATTATTAATTCCAGCACTGGTACCAAAAGCTAGATCCAGGCAGTTGTTTTTTATAATCATAATTGTAAATATATATGTTCATTAAAAAAAAAAACAAAAAAAAGCAACAGCAAACATGAGTATGTTTTCCCAACTCTAACACTGTCAAAGTTATCACTAAACATATAAATTATGATTCTATTTTTATAGGACTTTTAATAATAGGCAGATTTAGGGTGAATTCTTGATTTTCTTTAGTTATAGCTGTATTTGCTTTCTCACATGTGTATATAAATACTATGCATGTATGTATATGACTGTCTTGTGAAAGGTAGGCCTGCTGTAGGCAAAATTTGGCTCACTGTGTAAACAAACACTTTATCCTTCCTGTGCTGTGACAGTACCTTATTAATGCTTGTTTTCAAGGTTATTGCTTTAGCCTTTTCTCAGCTGTCTTGGTTTACTAGATTGAAACATTTCTTGTAACCCTCCCATTCCTTGCACATAACTATGTACCAGACTTTGTGCCTCAGTAACATGAGTGGCATTGTTTTCAATTAGCAGGTTGCTGTATCAATTCTTACGTGCACAGAATCTAAGTTCTATGCTAATTACAATATTATTTTAGCTGACAGTATTAACACTTTTTAAGGCATGCCAATGCATTTCTTTCAGTTTGTAGGCTTCATTCTTTTTTTTTTCCTTTTCCCCAGTACTCCTGTTTCATAAATCATTTTTCATATATTTGCAAGGAATGCTTTTTGTCAGTGCTTAATGTGGCAGATATGGAAAGAGGACTCTGTCCCTTTCACAAATAAGATTTAAAAAATAATAATAATAATAATCTAATTTAACCTACAGCTATTGAATTTAGTGCTGAAACTGAAGAATCATATGAAGCCTCTGTGTTAAATATGGCAGGGTCTAATCATGAGGTGATACTCTGACTTGCTGAGTAGTTTGTGAACGTTTGTTTAGGATTAGATGCAACCAAATTAGAAAAACAGATAAAAGATATTACTGTAGAGAGACAAATAAATTAGTAAAAAGTGGAGCACTGTAAGCTTTTTGAGCTTTTATTTGTACGCTTTGCATTGCAAACACTAGCAGCTGCCATTCCACGACAAATCAAATCTATCAGGGCAGCTGCGTGATCCCAAGCTGCTCTTTGCTCTCCCAACCATATGTTGGCCCTCCCTGCCTTTTTCCTTGCATCAGTGCTCATACGGCAAAACAGTCCAGGAGGCTGGTTGGCTGCTCTACAGACTGATTTTTTTATTTTTTAACTGGCATAATTCTGATTTGCATTTGATTTCTGTGTTACTCAGTGTGTTATCTCACAGGTTATATACAACATAAGGATAGGAAACACGTAGCTGCAGTTGACAGTGGAGGCAGAACCACTTGGTTCTGGAACTTGGTTTAGACACACTTGATCTGCAAGTTCATGTAATGCTTTGGAATTTTTAGTGTTTTTGAAAGTTTTTTTTCTTTACCTTTGTTTTAATGAAATTGTTCCCCAACGGGCGGCAGTAGTGAATATTTAATTGCGTTTATTTATTTTGTATCTTAAATATGTATATATCCATACATACATGTCTGTAAAACCATATTCTATCTGCTTTTGTTGGCACACTTAAGGCCTAGATTGGTTTTAGAGCTGCCAGGCTTTTGGAATGTTCTTATCTTCAACCACAATCACATTCCTTTTCTTTATGTCAGGGTGTGAGCGAATGGGAAGGTGATTTCATAGTTCTAATATGTTATAGGAAGACTGAAAAACTTGTGTTTTGTTGTCGAAAGATGAAGAACGTTTGAGAACCTCAGTCCAGTTTCTCCTTAGGAAACATGCTGGCAGTTAGGTGCTGTTTTTTAACCTAGAACCATCGTGTAATGCAAGTCCTAGGAATGTGGAGTCCTCCATTTGGGAGAAAACTACTTCTTTGGAAAAGACAAATCCATCAGAGCTAGCAAGGGCACCTTTTGATAAGTTTAAATTGACATAAAATATGCTTGGAGGGAGAGGAGAGCTGGGTGAGTTTGCAGTTTTCTGTAGGCAGGTGGTTGGGTAAAGCATGATTAAATTTAAATTTTCAGCCTAGAATATTTGGTTTTAATATTAGAAAAAAATGTTCCAAACAAGTGGACAGTGGACTTTGAGCAGATTATGAAAGAGAAACCACGGGAGTTTTTAAGAAAGTAGGTAGGCCTCTATGAGTGTGGTCTCATGTGTTTATCTCCGGTGTGTAGAACAGGTCTAAGCTCCGTTTAAAGGGTTGCTTTAATAGTTGCATTATATAGAAGAATAACCTAAACTTATGTATTTAAGTAGCATTTGAGTCCCTCTTCATGTGAAGATAATGCTGGGAATCAATGTAAAAAACAGTGTGAAGGCTGAAATGATAATACACTTCATTCAGTGGGAAACTGGAATGGATGCTAATGGGTGTTTGATGCATGGGAGTGTAAAGGGTGCTTTTGAGAGCTGAAACCCAGCTGATGGCTATATCTAAGGTGTTGAATGGAGTTGTAGCCCCACTGTTTTCTTATCAGTCAGTCTTTCCTAGGCCAGGTTCTGTAAAACTGTGAAAGGAGGAGTGATAGAGACGAGCTCCATCTCTTAAAATTCATAACTACCAAAAACACACTCATTTCATCTTTGGTATTTCAGTAACAAGTAAGTAGGATCCTTTGAGCGGATCAAGGGTGAGTCCTCCTGAAGGAAGCAATTTGTATCTGAGTTTCACATAATTCAGTTTCACATTGGACATTCAAGTATCTACTGAACATCTGGACATGCTAATACGCAGAAACTCCTGTTTAGCTGTTATGGGGGGGAAACACCTTTCTATTTAGGCACTTAAACTTCTTTGACTCATTTTATGTTGCTAAGTGTACACACATCCACTGAAGTCTTGATAGCAAGGAAGTGTTCAGCATTGGTTTTATGCCTAAATCCCATGAGGACTCATAAGAAATGTTTCTCATTTGTTTCAGCTGGGGAGCTAGATCCTGCAATATAAGGTAAGCCAAGCCATGTCCAACCTTATTAATCATGACTGAAAAGAGAGGGCAGGTAAAACTTCTGTTACATCTTAGAGATGCATATAAATGGACAAATGTTTTTGACACAGAACATCTGCCTGAATTGTGGAAGAATAGGTTCAAAATCCTGATCCATCTAAAAGTTTGTAAATTTTCAACTTGAAAGAGAGTTATCTACCTTACCAGACATGTGACAGAAATCAGATTGAGCCAGTATTGAAGATCCTTAACCTCATAAAATAGGAGTGTAATCACAAAGGTTTGGAAAATGTAGAAGATATTCTTTCTGAGGAGGATCTATCTGGGTCCTTGATATTTAAGCTCTAACAGTTGGCAGAAATTCTTGAAATTTCTGCCTTCATTTGAATATGATGTTTATTTGGGATAGAAGAAACCTGATGTTTAGTCCTTGCTCTGCCTTGTTCGTCCTTCTAACCTCACGTATTTTGAAAGAAACTTGGAAGAATTATTTTAAGCTTCTGGTTACAGGACAGGATTTTGAAACTTGGTCAGGGAATGGATCCTTCTGTGCAGTTCTGAATGAGTTGTTGAGGAAAACAGCATAGTTTCTATTGTCGTTGCCTACTGTCTAGTTTAGATGTCTTAGCTCAAAAACAGAAGGTGCTGTAGTCCAGCTTTTGTTTAATATTCTATGGGAAACAGTGCCAACTCTGGGATTAAAACTTCATCAGATGCACAAATATTCTCAAAATAGGCACCATAGTAGATTGCAGTGTGAAACAGCTTATTTTCTCTTACAGATCTGAAACCCACCAATTTTAAGAAGGTTTAGGCGTGGTCTGCCTTAAAGAGTGCTCTATCAATAGAAAATTAGTAGTATGTGGCTGTTATGCCAATAAACTATATTAATTATATTTATATTTAATAATTTATAAAGAAAAAAAAATCTTTAAATTCTAGAGGCAATCAGGGCTTTGGCTTGTACTGGCTTGTTTTCAAGAGAGAGAGAGGGGAAGAGGTTTATTTAAGCTTGGTGCCCACGGAAGCCAGATATGCAGGTGCCAAAGTCTAATTTTAAGTTCTACAACATTTGTTTCTGTGGATTTAGAAATGAATGCTCTTTAAGGGCTTTTCCAACCTGAGAGATTCTGTGAAGGAAATGTATGTGTAATGTGCAGTTTTGCATTATATAATATCACTCATTTGTTTTCCAATATCTGTAGCCACTGTTTAAAAGAACCATAGTAGTAGTAGTAATACATCTGACTTGATGAATTAAGAATCATGAATTAAGACATTTCTAACATGCTAGATGTTTAGTAGAAACAATGTCATAATTCTTCTGCTTTAAAATCTTTAATTGAAAAAGTCTTTCACAGTTGATGGATCAGTATTTTTGTACATATTTGCAGTTCGCAAATTTATTTGCATTTAAGACTGCTACTAATGCATGTGTATTCATGGATTTGGTGGAAGTGGGCGTGCTTGTGTTTTGTAACTTCCAGAACAGTTAAAAGTGTTGATAATCCAGCCATTTTGTCAACAGTCACATTGCTTTTGTTTAGTGATGAGAACTCAGGTCCAACATAGCAGTTTCACACCACAGATAATGTCTCCAAATCTTGTTTGATAATTTGCATGGATGGTTTTTGTATGACAATAGTGGTTTGAATCACTGACACTTTTTGGCACAGAGAAACCAATAACAGATGGCATTAGACAAAATTAGTTATGACATTTCTACAACATATAGATTGCATGCAAGTTCCTACCTACTGTTACTGGAAGAGCTGGTAAGAGCTGCCAGGACTGTATGAGCTCAGGAAAGATTTGTTAGGTAGCTGTGCTCCCCTTGTGGAAGTGTTGGTACCCTGTGCTCTCTGTTAGTTGCAAAAACACTAGTGCTATCTCATCCCAAAAAGTGATGATAGCCAATGATGTTTTATGTAGGGATCCAAAGAAAGCAGTATATTTTCTCTCTGATGAATTTTGTCTGCTCATCCAGATCATAGATGTTTCTTGTCCACTTGAAACTTGACTGACTTCTTAGAACTGTGCTTTGATCATAGAGTTCCAACCCTCCTGCTGTGGGCAAGGTTGCTACCCATCAGACCAGGCTGACCAGGGCCCATCCAACTTTTTTGTAGATTTCATGCATTAATTTTTAAAGTAACGACAGATTTCTACAGTGCTAAGGTGTTTTATAAATTTTTATACGGCCTAGTGGCTGGAAATGAAATTACGTTAAGCTTAGTCTGAAGTACTTCATCTGGAAGTAAAGATCTCAGAATAATATCTCTACATTACTCTCCATCATTTCCATCCCTCTTTGCCCATTCTTACAGAGTGATCATCTCTAATGCTGACACTTTGCAGAGAGTACATTCAGCATATTTTCTGTCCTTCAGACAGAATATCAAGTGTATATAGTGAACAAATATTAACATCTAGTGCAGAAATTTATAGTCACTTCCATCACTCAAAGTGGAACAGATTTCTGTTTCTGGTCATTTTAATCTAAGGAGTTAAGTATACATACAAAGTGATGTGAAAAATACCAGTGAAGTTACAGGCCAATATAATATCTATATTAAGGTTCAAAATTATGTCAGCAGTGTGTTATTAAGATTACAGTGTCTTTCAAAAATAACACTTTTCATGCAAACAGTCACTGAGCAACTTTTTCCAGCCGTAAGATAATAGAAACAAACTGAGGGTATATTGTTTGCCTTGGTGCAATAATCAGAATCACATGCTCATGCAAGAAGCATAATGGAAACAAGTGGAGTAAAATATTCTTACCCTTTATATTTTTTCCGCAATCTGTAGTTTCCAAACTCCCTTGTGATGGAATTTAGAAATCTGTCATTTTCTTTGATCTTTCAACAAATACTTTTGATTCTGTTTGCCTTTTTGTCATCCACAAACCACTACCCAAGTAGCAATGTTCTGCAGCTTCAATATCCATTGTTCCTTGAAATATTTTTTCTTATTTATTTCAACAATTAGCTTATCCAAGTGTATTTCCTTTCATTTTCTATCTTCTTTCCTTTCTGCTTTCCAAAATATTTTGATCTCTTGAACACAAATATGCTTATGGAAGGATGCAATTTAAAAACTAATATTCTTCTTCAGCCTGGTTTATAACTGTATTTGCATCATCACTTGGGAGAGATGGGTTTTGGTAATATTTTATGTTAACACTGAACCTCTGTTAAAATGTTTTTGAGTATTACCAGGAAACCAGTACAGATTTTTGTCTTCAGTCTTTGATTTCTTTGTAGCATACATCCTTGGACTATGAAGGCCTTCTTCCTGAAATTAAGTATTACCAGAAGGGCCTAGAGAGATGGAAGCTTTAGCATTCCAAAGATAGCGAGATTAAGTATAGAATGGTCATCCTTGCAAGGACGTTTTCATAGTTGCAGCTTGAATCGATGCTGTGTATTCCTCAAAATAAATTAAGAGCTGATACTTCACTTGTGCATTCCCTAACATGAGAAACAGTAATTTATGGTACGAAAAAACCACGTTCTTTATGTCATTTCTTTTTATGCCATTAAACTGTTTATAGCTATGATGTCAGTTGAATATGACACTCGTCTTCCCACTGGACCCTATCAAATTTAATGCGCAGGGGTACTTATGATGATGTAAGCATGTGTATAGTATTTTATCTTGCTATCATTTTCATTGTGCAGTCTCATCTTTTGCTTAATGAGCACTGATCAAGACTTCATCTGTAGATAAACTTTTTCTTTTTTCTATGGTGTTAATGCTGAAATAGGTATGCTTCATTAATATTCAAGAATAAACTTTCGTAGTTATCAGAGAGAAGGAATAGCTTAGTTCCCATTTTACATATGAATAAATGATGCAGAGATAAGTGCCAAGACATTCACGTATTTTGATGCCAGTTTGTGACATGCACAATCTGGGATTTTTTTTTGTTTTGTTTTGTTTTTTTAATTGTGTTCATGGGGCATTTAGGTGTTGCACTGAGGGACATGGTTTAGAGGGAAATATTGGTGGTAGGTGGACAGCTGGACTGGATGATCTTGGAGGCCTTTTCCAACCTTGGTGATTCTGTGATTTTAAAGATATTTATGACTGTGTAGCACTCAGCATGCATCAGTGTCATTGTGAATAAAATTAGACCCCAAGGGCTCAAATCAATTCTTCGAAATATGAAATTTGCAGCTGTCTTGTGCTGCCTTCTCTTATACAGAGCAACTCTGTGGAACATCAACTGTGGGATCTGGAAATTCTCCGTACTTTGAAATAGCTTAAAATATGAGGCTGTTCTTTTCTTCTGTTGAAACCTAGCCTCATTTGCTCCATTTTGCTTTTCATAACACATGAGAAAGGTCCTTCAGCAGCGGACTGCTTTATTCCAAGGCCTTCCCCAGCAGAACTGGTTCCTGTGCTTTGTGTGTGACCTTGTTAACTGCTGTCAGTTTGACCTTTCATTGAATCTAGTTGATTTTTCCCTCCTATCTTTTCTCTTACACTCTAGTCCCTCAGGGTTCCCCTTCAGATAGCTAATTCAGATGAGCCTCTGAAATAATGACAGCGCTTTCTCCTGCAGTTTAGAGTGAGTGCTTTGAAGGGATTGGCATCAAGTTTGTGATGTGATTGTTGGGACTAGAAGTGTGTGTGCTATCTGCTGACTTCACGTTCATAAGGATTCCAGTGTAAGGAAATTTCTACAGACCTGGTTGATGAAGGTGTCATGAGAGAGTAACACTGGATCTTTATTGTCATCCTTCACAGACAGTTGCTGATGTTTACAAAGAAGAAATGAGATGATACCTGTGGTCTAGTCCTTCAGGACACTAAGCTCCTCTGTGATTTCAATGTGCTGTTCCTTAATTTTTGACTGTGCACTGCATGTGCCCTTCACTCAATTAATGACAGAATCTGTGGAGTTGTGACTTCCTTTTATTTTGCTTTCTATGTTTCAAATAGGCTGTTCAGATAAAAGTTGTGTTAAAAAGCTGATAACTGACAAGCTATTGATTTGCATCCCCTATGTATATCCTCAAAGTACTTTTTCCTTACATACTTTCTGTTTTTTCTCAGCACACTGTGTGGATTTTTCTATTTATGGCCAACAACTGGGGAATTGTACAGCTGTCCCTTTAAAATTTCTTCATTTTAGTGCATGAAGCAGTTCTGTAGCCAAAGCAGAATGCTAAAGCCTTCAGAAATGCATCCAGTGTGGTCAGAGGCAATAGTAAATCATGTGTGACACAGTTGAGCCAGCTGCAGCAGAGCTGCAGAGTCTATTCTTGCATGCTTTCTTCTATTAAAGAAGAAACTATAGGAAGTGCTTTACTCTTTTAAAAACCTTAGACCCAGCTTCAGGTGTTTTTTTGGACTAAGAAAGCAATAAAACACTCCCAGTCCTAATCTGCAACAACTGCCAGTAATCTGACTACCTTAGAATTGTATATCCTCAGTTAACACTTGCAGGAGCTCTAGCAAATGCAAAATAAAATTAGGACCAAACTGTGTACCCCAAAACTGTAAATAGTCTTAAAACTCCAAGAAAAAATAATTCTTTCCACAAACTTTTCTGTTAAGGCTTGTAGAATGCATCATGCTACTTACGTAGTTAGAGAATAAGATATGTTCCTTAAGTGGATGAAAAACTGAATAAATGAAGCAGTGGATGAGTGGGCAAGGCAAGAGTGAAATGATGAACTAAAGCTGAAGTGGGAGAGTGTGAAGAATGGTGTTGGGAGGAAAGTAGTGGGGCAGATGGAATAAATGGTAGATCTATGAAAATCGTTCTATGATTTAATGAGGAATTAACCAGATGAAAGAGGACAGGAACAGAAAACTGATTAATTTATTTAGAAAAACATCAGAAAAGAATGCTAGTCAGAGGCACATTCTTGGTGGGCCTGTGACAAAGTAGATGAAAGTATAATTGGAACTCTGATAGCAATGATCTGGGAAAAAAAAAGATAAAAAAGTTAAAGGCTGATTTGCCAGAATGATAGAATGGGTTAGGGAAAGATGCTGAGAAAGAAGTGAGTAGTAAAAGGAAATGGCTGTGTCACTAACAGACCCAGATTAGTGCTGGCTGTGCCTCTGTTTTCTTTAAATTGCTGTGGCTCCATCATCCTGGGCTTTTGTAGCTTTGGTAATACTTAAGAGCTGCTCAGAACATCAGTTAATGCAAGCGCAGGAAAAAAAAATGAATTCTATTTTGAAGGTGTTGTTAACAAAAAAAAATAAAAAGCAGCATCTTAGAACCAGAGAACACTGCCATGTGGAGGTATAATCTGCCCTCATCTTTTTGCGTGTCCTGCAGTACACTTTCTCACCTAGATTTAAGATTTCTCCTTGATGGAAAGGAAATTAACACTATCCAAAGCAGAACTGCAGGTGTCTGAAGAGCACATTTTGGGCATTTATGAGCAGTCAACATTTAGAAGTGGCTGATGATAATATTGAAAGGTTTAGAAGATATATAAATATCAGAATTAAATAATGTTGCTTTGAAAAAAAAGAAAGAGGTAAATAGTTGCTTTTTTTTTTTTAAGGGATTGAATCCTGAAATATTCATTCCTGGAGAGTTGTGATTCTCATTCCTTGCTTAAGATGAAAAAATGTCCCTGAATTCTAGGATGTTTAATCTAGGAAATATATAAAGGAATCTAGTTCTTCATAATGCTAATCCAAGTAAAGGATCTTTGAAAATGGAAAGTGCATGAGTTTCCTAATCTCTGTTATATTTAAAATAGCTTTCTTTTACAGTAAAAACTCATGCATTTATAATTAGGCAAAGAAAAAAAGTCACAATCTAGCTTTAGTAAATGCTTTTATTGATAGTTAATTGTCTTCCTTTAAGTGATAATATGCTTTGTTGCCTGAATCAGCTAAGTAAGGAAATTATTTCTCCCAATCTCTAAAGCAATCACTTTTATAGCTTCATCTAGTAAGTGAGCAGCACACTTTCCAATAATGGAAGGCCAAAAAAGTGTGGAAATTAAAATTATAGATATATATTCTATCAAACTTTGTTGTACAATAGTTATCTTACAGACTCTGTCTGCTTTCTTCTGGAAAATGTGGCATATAAAACTCTAAAATAACAGATGAAATTCTTACCTAAAAATTCAAGTACGCACCACAGGATTTTAGAAGACAAAATAGGAAGAAAGGAAAGAACCTTGTAGTGCAAATGATTAAAAAAACAAAACAACAAAAAAACCCTTCAAACATATGGTATTATAAACGATCTCTTAACCCTTCTCTGCACTGTCATATATGGCATGGTTTGCTCACCTTGTATTAAAATGGGCCTCTGGTGTTTTGTTTAGTGAATCAGAAATGTTGTTTAGTTGCTGTGAGTGGGTTTTACAAAGAAATGTTGTCAGGCCTCTCTTTCATCGCTCGTGTGCCATGGAAAGAAACACTTTGGGTTTTTGTCAGGTTTTCTGCTGAATAAATCAAAGGGCACAGCAGTCAGTGTAAAATGCATTCACATGGGTGAGAGCTGTAATGCTGTGATGCTGAACCCTGTCCAGAGCAATGTACTTAGCTGAGAAATTGGTATTTTGATTACGCGGACAAGCAACAAAGGCCGACATTTGAAATCTTGGAAACTACTGTTATGGTGTATTTGGATAAATGTTGCCTTGGGAACCAACTAGCTCCCAAGATGTCACTGCAGTTAAACAAGCAATTGAAATAAATTAATTCTGACCTTTCCTTTGTTCTCAAGAATCTGTTGTTCCGCACACTGTGAGCAAACTCTGCACACACGTGCATCCCCTGATGAGTCTTCTCTGGATCTTCCATGTCAATGTGAACCATTGTGTAAGCATGCGGGAAATGTCACCGCAATCAAATACCAGTATTGCCCTCGTATCTACTTTGTGTGACGCAAGTGGTTATGTGAGGTGAAAGGCAAACCTGTACTGGGAAGTGGCACCGTGAATGCGTCTGGTTTTGAGAGGCACTGTGACTTTGCTCACACGGGCATATATTTAAATGGCAGCTCTGGTAGAAAGCAGTTCCTGCATCTTGCCACAGCCAATCACAAGCCACTCATTCCCATCCTTGTGCTGTGCCTTCAGTTGTCAGATAAATTGTTCACAGCTACATGGTGAACTGGGCCTGGTTGAATTGTTCTTCATTTTTTTTTATTGCTATATACTTATTTTTTTAACCTAATCTGTTTTCTGATCCAGTGCATTCTTTGAATGCCCAAAAAGTGACTCGGGCACAGCTGAGGTGGTGTTGGAAAGAAGGAATCACTGAAAATGAGATGTGTTCTATTACTGTCAATTTAAAAAAGCAGGATCGAGCAGTTTCTGGGGTTGCATTGGTTGTAGAATCATAGAATCATAGAATCATAGTTCATGTAAATTATTTTAATCACTAAATTTTTGCAAAACAAAGCAAAACCCACTGGTGAACATGGATGTTTGCTGTCCCTAATCACACGGGCCTTAGCCTAGCAGCATGTTATGGTCTGTTAAGGGAAGCAACCAAGGAGCTGGCTGTGTGCCTGGAGAGGGGGCTGGGAAGGCAACTGACAGTGGCAAAGGCCTCTCTGCTCACGCCCATATCTCTGCAAGGAGATCCCTGACTGTAGCCCATCTGCTCAGGGAAGAGCTCTCCTAGCAGCCTCCGAGCTACAGCCAAGCTTGGACACAAGAGCCGGCTGGGAGTGTGCCAGCAAAGCTGTGTGCTTTCTGTGAGCTCTCTCTGAACCACTCACACTGCAGCCCTGGGCCTGTGAGCCCATCCAGTTCAATTCTAGGGGCTACTGCAGGCAGCCACATCTCTCAGTGATGGACTGGAGGGGCCTGTGGGGATGCAGGTGATTCTTTTTCCGTGTGCTGAATTCCTCAAAGCTGGCCTTGTATCAGGAACTACAATATGATGTAAAGTAAGGCAGCAAGCAATCCAGTAATTTTCCACTATAAAGTCTCAAACAGAAGCAGACCCATTTACTGCACTGATAATGTTTAGAGAAGCTGTATGTGCATGTAGTTTGACTGTACGTTAGCAGAAAGTGGGAATTTCACTCAGAAAAAAGACATTTTTGCCTGGAAGGCAGTTTGCTACAGTTTAAGACAGGCATTACAAAGTCAAGGTGTTGTGAACACTAGCTGTAATAAGTAGACTCTCTTGGCCTTGTACTAGAAATCATTTCTTTGTGTAACAGTTATTTCATTTTTGTATGTACCTGGCAGTCGCATATAGAGCTGCTAAAGATAATGGATGTTTGATGTTGTATTGTTTTAATTACTATGGGTTTGAACTGGTGAATAGCACATAATTCCAGAATGTCAGGATCAGTCCTGGTTGTTTGCAATAAGAGGGGTATGTGTGAGAGAAACAGGGGAGTATGTAAGCAAAACAGCTGATTTGCACTGAAGGTATTGCCATCAGAGATTTCCCTAAAAGTCCATGAGTGTTCTCTCCGTAATATTAGTCTGAATCATTAATCCTTCTGCAACCAGGCAGACTTTTAAATTACATTTCAAATCCAATATTCCATAAAGAGCAAGAAATAGTAGATAGTCTATTTTGCCTTTTAATCATTCAGAGGCAAAAACAACTTTGTGTTGTCAAGTTGTGCATTCCTTTGCTTTTGTACTTGTCCTCCTCTGAGCACTGGCAGGTCACACTAATGGAGTTTCTGGAACAACTCCAGAGGTTTTGCAATCAGTTAAGAAGAAAGCAGAAATGTTCCTGGGGAGCTGATCCTCTGCCGGGGTCTCTTGTGTCTGTACACTACAGGACAGCTACTCTGCCACCTGGCAGGGTACAGAAAATTCTGGATTTCTGGCTCAGTACAATGAAACTGATTTTTATTTATAGGTGTACTTTGTCTTGTAGCTGAAAGCAAGTAGGTAAAATGGATGCATCTGTTGCATAATGTAAGGAAGTGCTCACTTTGAAAGTATATACATCTACATAGATGTGTGTACACGTGTTCATGTTTTGTAGTGAGCAAGTTGTGTTTAAAAAGTAAGTTTGAGGTTTTAGGGGTAATAAAGGATCTTTTGTTGAGCTTTGAGTTGCACGTTAACAGCATCGCAGCTGCTCTGAAAAGTCAAAATAGCTGAAGGAGGGCAGCTGCTCCCTGGCACAACAGCGGCACAGTACGTAGTGTGCAATGCCTCCTATCCGCATGTGAGTGCTCAAGCACCCCTGTGCTCAAGTGTATGTGTGCCTTGTGAGCTCTAGATTTCCTGGTATGGACTGGGTAAGCCCGCTCTTGGCTTTAGCTTGAGGCCACTGTCCAAAATATATGCATCAAAATGAATCTCTTTGTGCGCCAAGTGACTGTCAGCAGCAGTGCAAAGCAAATTAGCCATAGCTCAAACCCTTAGATTCCTTCTGAAAGGTCATGTTACTTGGTATGTTTGCTTGGGAATACATAGAATTAGAAGAGGAAAACAACAGTGCCATGAGCAAAGGGTATGCAACATGGCGATGAGTGAAGGGACAGCAAGATGGGTAATTCAACGAGAGCAGCTGGTCCTGCTGTGGCCAGCATGGTGACATGTGGGGAGCAGTGGCTGGGGGATGCATGGTGGATTGGATGTGGGGCAGGAACGTTTGCCAGGTTCAAACAGCAAATATTCTGGAGAGCCATAAGCAGCATTGCTTTCCCTGGCCAGGCTCATATAGTGTACTAGAGCTTCCTTGGATCCTGCTCTCCCTTCCCTGCTGGGAGCTCTCACCAATTCCCCCACATCCTGAGACTACCAACAGTTGGTGCAGCTGCCCCTTCCCACCACCTGCACACCCCTGTGTCACAACCCTGTTCCCTTGAGATGGGGAAGAAGGGGCATTAAAAAGTCCGCATTTACAGCTCTCTTCTGCCTAGCAGTTGTACCCAGCCTGCCTCCCACCCTGCTGTCCTGCACCACACACACTCCCAACACGTGCTGTCAGGTTGCGTATCTCTGTTCTTCCCGCCATCTTCTTATTGCTGCGCAGTTCCCTTCTATCAGGGCCAACAAGGTGAGGGCTCTCGGGCCTTCAGCACCGCTCTGCCTGTGGTGAGTCACCCCTCACTGTTGCTGTCGCTTCCCAGGTCGGCTCTCCTCTTGATCCACAGATCCTTCCCTTTCCCTTCTTGTCTTTGGTTTTAAAAACATCACAGATTAGAGTAAGAAAGTTGTGAAGACAGAAGGCCAATTTTAGCCACAGTACAAGCAACACAGCTTCTGTTCCATGGGCATTATGTTCGCTGGCTCCAGGGCGAGCCTGGTCTGCTACTGGCACTGCTGAGAATTTGCATGTTTGCTTTCAAGGCCGCTGAGATAACGGCAGTCTAAACAGTTGCTCTTTCTGGTTATTTTATAAAAACAATTTACTGTGTCCACTGGAGTGTTGAATTGGCTCAGTGACACTGCCTTTGTACCAGGACAGCCTGGTGCCATTCCAGGCTGCATGCAGATGTAGGATCTAAAGCCTCTGTTCACCCCCTCCAGCCTGCGGCATGAACAAGGGTGACGGGCAGCCCTGTGCACCCTGGCCTGCTGCAGCCTGCCTCACAGAAAGCCCAGGTGTTCAAGGGCAGGGGCCTCTCTGTGCACCCCAACCTGATTCAGTCACTGCTCTGTTCTGGAGTGCGGAACATTTAGGCCAAGAGAAAGTACTCGGAGAAATGCCTGGCACTTACAGCGTGCTTTGATACCTATCCTACAGTGTTCTTTCTTCCTGCAGGAAAGGGGCACTCTGGACCAACCCTTACAGTGCACAGTTTCATGAGAAATCCACTTGAGTTCTGAGTGACAGCACTGTTTTTCTCTAAGCTCTCATCTTGCACTTTAATGTTTAGTGAACCAAAATTGTTAGACTTATTTTCTAAGAGTCTGGTATCTATGGTAGCAATCAAACCTACAAATTGTGCCTTTTGGTTGAACTCAGTAGACCCAGCCTTGTGTAACTGAGGCTGCGGTATGATAAAGAGTTCTGTTATGGCTTCTCATATTGATCAGTCCAATTTAATTTCCTCGTGGGACCTGGGCTGTGCTAGGGATGATGGATTGTGTTGAAGGCCCGATAAGCGTATTTTAACAAAACATCTCAAGGGCTTCTAGAACAGAGGCAATTACCAATACTGATGCATGTTTCCTTTCATCAAAAGTTAAGGGCTGTAATAGGCTGTACAGCAGCTGCTGCTGCAACACATGACTTTTTTTAATTAACTTGGAGATACTGTTTCCTCAACCTTGTAAGTGGGCTGTTTCCTGGAGGAAAATAAATTGGGTTCCAGGTTTTCTTTTTAATTGTATGTGTGCCAGCAGTATCGTCTGCGTGCTGTACTCACTATTTTGGTAACTGAAACTTGAGTTTATATTTTAGGGTGATAGTCTTGTCCCAGTGATCATACCAATATGTGAACTGCTACTTAGGTCTTATAGCCAGAATTTTGTGTTGGGTTACTGATCATGGCTACTGTTTTTAATGTGCATGTTGTTGGTAAAATCATTTACTGCTGTGGATTTGGCCATCAGCATTTTTGTTCGGCACTGAATATTTTAAAAAGACTTTTATTTTAGGCTCTCAGTTATGGGAAGGAAGACCATTGTTTCTGTTGACAGTGTTACCTTTCCTATACAAAAATGCTAACACTTCATTTATAAGCTATTTGCTGTAGGTGGGCTGTGGGTGTTAAATTCAAACTTGTTTAATGTTGCAAATACGATGTAAGAAAATTTGATTGAAGCGAACTGCTATGTTAAACTTGATTTTTAAGCAGTTTTCAGACATACAGCTAGAAGTTCAGTGCTTTCCAGAATTGTTTGCCTTAGCTAGTAGGAGGAATCACCTTTATTCATCAGAAAACAATCTAATCCATTTAATGCCCCTATAATAATTTCTCATTTCTTTCCCATTTCACACACATTATCTCATTCATTAGCATAATTCTACTCATTAACGCATGGATTGAAAGCAGAAATGTTCAAAGGGGTAATGCTTTGTTTCCAGCCTTTCCTTTGTTTTCCTAGCACTGAAAAATGTGGATGTGTGATACCTAGAAAAAACTGGAAGCATGGTTGGCTAGTGCCAAGTACATATGAATGTAGAGACCACAAGGCATGTTCTTTTCTTGCTCAAAGTCCTGCATTGTGTGTTTGGTGCTTCACCATATTTGATTTTTTTTCTCTTCCTGGTGCCTGAACTTCTAGAATCATTCATTCAAGTGAGATTTACAATTTTCAAAATTGTAAAAGGAATAAAAGGAATAAAATGAATATTTAGCTCTGGTAATTACAGCTTAAAATTCAGAATATTTCTTTGTCAGAAATAAGAAGTTAAAAACATATTTATTTTTCCCCTAAGTATCCTGGAGTTTTTAAAGTTGTCATTTCTTTCTGGACATGATGGAAACGCGTGGTACTGATGAGCACAGGAATGCTTATTGGGAGGTGCTGGCACTGCTACTGCTTTCCAGTCTACTCTCACTTCATCAGTTAGTCTCATATTAGTTGTCACACTGGGTTACTGTAAATTACCCTTGGCAATAATTAATTCAGATCAATCACCTAATCTTAAAAATAAATATCGCTGAAAAAACATGGTGCTAACAATCCCCTGAACTTACCTAAGGTCAAATATATTTTGGATTTAGTGCTGCAAACAGACTGACGGGGCTGATCCAGGCATTTTCACTCGTGATGGAGCCAACATGCTTTTACCTCCTCATGTGCAGGTTGATTTCAGTGGCCCATGATCCTAATAAAAACCATGCCATTCAGATCAGCAGGTTCAGCGTCACAGCTGAACGAAGCAGTTTAAATGTACTTCAGGCCTCTGCTTCCTTCCTCCTCCCTCGTATTCCCCATGCCTGTTCCATGTGGCAGCCCGTTGTATGCTGGGCGCGCAGAGCATTGCGCAGAGCAAAGGAGCTGAGTTTGCTTTCCAGGAAGGATTTCTTTATTTCAGAGGTCATTATGATACGTAGCAGGTTTGAGTTACAGAATAGATCTTTAAAAATAAACTGGATTTAGGAACATACAGAAAAAAAAGCAATTACCTGATTTTAAATGGGAGATAATAAACAAAGAGGATGTTCCCTTTATCTTTTTTTCCCCTTATATGTTAATATATGTTAATCAAGTCTGATGTTGTGGGATAGTGACACTTTAAGCCTTAATAACATGTTTAATTATGTCTCTCAGATAGCTGAGACCACAGAATGTGAAATTTCTTCATTTTAATGCTTGCAACTTCTTTTAAACAGTATTATTTATTGTAGTGTCCCTAAATTTCTAGGTGCTGAAGTGCTATATATGAACATGTCAGCGTATAATGAAGGACGCCTTCAGTCATCTTTCTGGATTGTAGATAAACAGCACGTGTACATTGGAAGTGCAAGCCTGGACTGGAGATCATTGGGACAGGTAATTCAATGGAAAAAGTAACCCTACAGTCTTTGAACATGTAATATTTTTGAGGCCAACAAGTGGAGATGCATTGCTTTCTGTTTCTGATTTGCTGGCAGAGGGGTGCTACAGTTTTGATGACTTCTGCATTGACAAAAGTGTACTACTATGAACAGTAATTCTCTGCATCATTTATTCTCAACAGTTATGCTTTGGGATTGGTTGTTGTTGTTTCTTTGTTTTTGAAAGGGATTGCCTTTTACTGATTTCTGGGATGATGATGTTGTCTGAAGGTTATAATTTCTGGTTTACCAATTAAAAATAAAGAGTAAGCCTCATCAACCACCAGGTCTGAGGTACTACAATCTGCTGCTATGAAGAAATAATTAATCAGTAATGTCATTTATGTTTTTGTAGGTATCTGTAGCTTTTTTCCCCCTCAGATGTCTCAGGAATGCAAAAGACTGTAATAGTGTAATGGAGCGTAAATGGCCCTGTGAGATCATAATTAGTTATATTTAGGGAGTGGCACCTGTACTTTTGTATGGCACAACAGAGAAAAAGGAAGCATTCTAGGTTGATAGTTATTAATTTCTATTTTAAAAGTATTTTCTTAATGTGAGTGGGAACATAAGAAAAAAAACTTCATAATTTTGATAACTGTAAGAATTCTGTAAAGAAGGCGTGTTCAGCATGAAGCTTCTAAGATTTTCTTACAGGATCAGTCTTGTCAGAGTGAAGTAAATCTTTGCTCATGTAGCATACCTACCTTAAACTGGATGCTATTTTAGTATTTTCAATATGATTCCTCATTGTTAATTTTATTGTCTTTTTTGCATATGTTTGGAAATTTTGTTACCACCATATACCAGTATATTTTTATATGTGGTGATAAGACAAAGCCCAGAGGAATATTTGCACAGAGAAAGAATAAGTACTTCTTGCAAGCTGTTGTTAAACACAATATGCTTTCAATTAGCTGAGAAATGTATGCTGGGGTTTCAGAAGAGCCTAAGGACATGAGATGCTTGGCTTCTGTTGACATCAGGTATGAATATCCAATTTCCTTACTCCAGAGTTATAGTTTAATACATTAGAATAACTGTCAAAAAGATCTGATATGCAGTCCTAAAATAATAATCTGTCTTGACCTTTCCACTTAAGAGGCAAAACAAGCACAGAGTTCTTCCATTTTATTATGAGTGCCTTCCTAAGGAGAATGTTCTGGCATGTGCAAAGGGCCCAGTGTCACAATAAGCCAAGTCATCACTAGGGAGACTCAGCTCCCACTGGATTTCATTATCAGAGTCTTCCTGTAGCTATGTCAGAGGGATCAGGCCCCACTTTCCTTTCCTTCAAGCAGCCTCAAAGAGTACACACCACGTATAACTGGGAAATGGAGGATCAGGGGATATCATCCAGAGCCACATACTCGTGCTGTTGGCAGCAGAGTAGAACTTGTGCATTTCTGCAGTGAAAGCAGGGAAGTCTCTGAAGATGTCACTACATATTTACTGTTCCATCCTGGTTTCACCTCCAAGGAAGGGGCTGTGAAAAGGCAGACTGGGCTGTTGATTACTCACATATGGTCTCTTTAAAAACTCATCCGACTTACAGAGTAACACAACTGTGGATACTGAATCAGCAAACCACCTGGGCGAGTTTCTCTAGACCCTGACAGCAAATCGCAGGATAAAGTAGGTCTGTGCTGTTCTAGAGACATATGGTACTTCGGCCAGTCAAGCACAGCAGTCGTCTTCTCACTCAAACAAAACATTCCTATGAGTCAGTCTCAGTGTCACTAGCAGCAGCTCTATTCAGCAGCACAGCTTAAGTGTAAATTATTTGAGTGCATTCAGACTCACATCTCATAATATCTGAAATGCAATGAAAAGCTTAAGATTTTAGCTGTGCACAGTTGTCAGATCTTTTTTGAACGTCTCCCCTTGTATTTTCTGTGTGCATAATTTACTGTTTTCTCCCTACTCAGACTTTGCATACATTCAGGCCACTGCACCGCACTATTCATTTAGGAGCACCTGCTCCACTGATGCAGTGGTAGGGCTGAAGATGCTCACTTTTAATATTGTACCAAATACAAGTAGGTGGCTGTTAGCTTTGCTCACCTGACCTGTGCAAATGCATCTCCAATTCTATTAGGCATGAGGCTGGTGCAATGCTCTACAACCAAGTGAAGTTTTTGTGTTCATCTTGCTGTAATTAACAAAAAAAGATGCAAGCCTCTGCAATTTGTTAGGAGTTTAAAAGGTGTTACTGGTGATTAGTTACAGGGTATGTGTTGATATATGAATATTAGCAGAATGTAACTTCAATTACTGAGTCTGAATTAGTGACAGGCCAGCTCTAAGGGAAAGCCTTAGCGGAAAAAATAACAGGAACACAATGCAGCCATGAAGCTGCAAGGTAGGCTGCTCATTGAGTTTATTCAGGCTGTTTAGATTTATTTTTCCAGGTGAGCAAATCAAGTTCAAGTACAAATCAAGAGCAGAATACAGATTTCCATATTTACAGACTTTACACAAAGCAGCATATTCTCAGAACTGTGTAGGATACTAACAAGATGAAATGTGGGGAGCTAGCCCTTTTAACTTGACATTTACAATCTGCATATGACATACTTCCCTCTCCAAGAAAAAATCACTCACTCTTGAGAAATCAAGATTTTTTTCCCAAGTATTTCTGTCTTTACCTAGGTAGTTATTTACAGATTTTCTCACTGCTGTATCCTGCTCAATTCACACAGCAATAGTCTTGCCTTCAGCATGGAAGAAGGTGATGTTTATTGGAGAATTACATATGTGAAACTGCAGCAAAGAAACTGGTCTAGCTTTTTTTTTTTTTTT
>NW_024884142.1:68583027-68607706 GCF_019232065.1 Centrocercus urophasianus | reverse complement strand
TATGACTGCATTTGTATTCAGATCAAGTTTACAAGCCAGGGGTTGCAAAGGTAATCTGCAGCAGAGCTCAGAATGGAGCCTGACAGCTTCACAGCCTTCTGAGCCTGAGCAAGTTTTGTACACTGGCAAATATGTTGGGCTACAGTGCCAGAATCTTTTACCCTTCTTACCTCTTGCTCGCTAGGGAGCTGGAAGTGCAGAAGCAGTTGTTGAATGTTCTGTACTGTAATGTCACACATCTCCGCAATACAGAATATTTATGCAAGGTTACTGTGGTAGATATAACTTGATTGTATTGTAGTTCAGTCCCTATCTGTTACAGCATTATACTTGTGAATCTGAATCTAAAGCCGAAATAATTATTTAACTTCCAACAGCTTCTCTGAAACCAGCAGCAGGATTTACATGTACAAAGGTGTCAGATTTCCTTCTACAACAGTTGTGGAGAATTCTTCTCTGCATTTATGAGCTTGACACTAGAAATCAATCTCATATGAGGCTGGCTAAGTTTTGCTGCTATTTTCCTGACTTTCCGTTGCTGACAAGAAACAGGGCTAGCATTTCCTTTAAAAGTAGTGTTTCTGCTTCAGGAAGAGAGATTTTCATATACTGTGTTGTATATCACTTATGGAATAACATTTATAGTTGCATATATCCTTGTGCTTTTGCCATTGAAAACTTACCTGAATCTGATCTTTAACACTGCTGACAAAGCTGATAGCACAGGCTATATTATATATTATTTCTGTGCAAAACTGTGTTTCAAGAGAGTTGCAAGTTTTCCAAGACTGTAATCATTTTGGCTGAAATCATCTATGCCAGCTATCTGCTTTTGTCTGAAGTCAAAACCCTGCAGGCAAGTGAAAAACAGTGTTTAGCCTTTCTGAAAAAAGGCATTTACAAAAATGAATGTTTTCTTATTCAAAGTGAAATGTTTTGATCTTTTCTTTGAACATGTATCTTTTACTGCTGTTAACAATATATGCCAAGTACTCCTCAATCACATAATCTATTGGAAGTTTGCCATTTGTCGATGCCTAACAGTAATTCTTCAGGAAGTCCTTTCCTGTCTGTCTCACTTCATTCTCTGAGCTTTTGTGTGGTTACGTACCTCAGCTTGGGGACTCTTTGGGTCTGGAGAACCACTGAGATGCAGAGGTGTAACTGGGGGAGATTAGACCAGGAAAGAGAAGTGGTTGGCTGGACTGGTCTGGATGCTCTGGTCAAGGAACCTAACAGGTCCCTAAAGGGACATGGGTTTGGTTTGGATGCTCTGAAAAAAGCACCAGCAAGACAGAAAGCCAGATACGGAGGGGATGAGGAACCTGCAGGAGACTATCACTGCAAGATAATGAGGCTGGGGAGGTGTAGGAAGGAAGGAAGAAGATGCTGAATAACAATGATCTCAGGGAAAAGTGAAATTAGGTATGTGAGGAAGCCAGGCAGATTAAATTGCAGGACAGGTTTGCTGAAGAGAAAAGATGACAGACAACACAGGTGTTGAGAGAATTGCAAAATCAGGAAGTGAGAAACTGTATGGTGATGTGCTAGGAAAACACATGTGAGGGTTGCTGAGCAGAAGCAGAACAAGGACAAGAGGCTGGGAGCTGAGACTGAGAAATGAGTTTCAGTCAAAAGACAAAGTCTGCGGGCACAGTGTGGAGGTCTGCAATGGGAACTGGGGGGTAAGGACTGGGAGCCAAGGGCTGAGATAGTCTCTGCCTCTTCTTGTTCAGGCTCTGGTTTGTACCATCATTCACGTGCTTAACTAAAACATTAAAAGCACTGCAAAATTAGTGTCATCAGTAAGCTCCTGTTATTGTTTTTCTTAATTGTAGTATTCTGTTTGACTGGAAAACATACCTTCTACAGTCCTTTGAGGTGGTGAAAATGCTTTCCAAACACTGAGTGTGTGATTTTGTCCAGTAGCTTTTTCTGCATTTTTTTGTTGTTTTCTTCTAAATTTTGCTCTACTGACCCATTCTTTCTGAGCAGGGATATAAACTGTTACGCTACTAATGATGGTTTCTTTGAAAGTTTTCCAATCTCCTTTTGGAACTATAGCAGTAAAATAGTCTTTTCAATGATCTAGATTCTTTCTTGTACATTTGTTAAACTGATAAAATGGTGCAAAGACTACAAACTACTCTTTCATCAAGCTGGTATACCTGGAAGAATTATATAAAGGCAGTCACTCATTCTCTGTGGTGTCATTTGCCCTTTAAAATGTGATTTAGGAGGGACATTAGAACAGGTAGATTGTAAAGAAAAAATTTTAAATTACATTTTCAACTTTGTATCTCATATGAGAGATCTATATGGTCATCTGTACAACTTCCATCTTCTGCTTCACTGACATATTTGTTAATTGCTGCAATTGGTGAAGCATCTTCCCAGTGTTGCCAGGCTCTCACCTAGGAAGTTAGTCTTGCAGTCTTTGAACAAGACAAGCAACATCTTTGGGCCACAGCTGGGCAACCCACTCAAGGAGGTACTTAAAGCAGTGACACACAGAAGTCTACAGTTAGTCAGCAAAATGCATACATCCCTGCTAAAACGTCTGGTTAAGAAGGGTTAAAATTGCACAGATTTACTCCATCAGCTGCTGCCTGTGATTTGCACTGGTAACAGAGAAAGGAGCAATGATGCCATACTCTTCTTTTACCTGGTTACTCAACCAGGTAGCTTAACAATGTACCTAAAATAAATTATCATCCATAACAGCAGTGAGAGGGCTAACAAAAAATGCCATGTTTCATTTTTTCCATGGCTTCCTCAAATAATTTTAGTGGAACCTGAAAATGCTTTTTGCTCCGTAATTCTCTAAAGGACCATGTCTGTAATACAAACAGAACTGTTAATCAGCTCAAAATACACTTCTGAAGCTCTTCATGCTAACAGCATTTTTGGAAAAGTTTTATTATTCACACATGAGCAGCTGAATCCAGTGGGCAAACAACTGCAATGCGTTAGCTGAACCATTTCAGAAAAACGTGTGTAATCAGCCCTTGGAAAATGTATTATGGAAAATTACTGAAATGAGTAAAAATTAATCCAGTTGTCTTCCTGGAAGTGGAATCAGGCTAATATTAACTACTCATGCTGCAGACTAACAATAGCCCAACTTGTGACTTCTAATAAGCGGTAGGTAATCCAAACATCTGTGTGCAGTTAATGTCCACATCTGAACTTCTGAGCTCTCAACAAGGCTGCTGCCTGTTCTTTCCCTGTAACTGGTAGACTAGTTGTGAACATCTGGACCACTAATCAAGTGCAAATATCCAGAGTCCTCCAGTTACTGACAAGACTGAGGTCAGAACCATCAGCTAGGAGGTCGCTCCTGTGTTGCACTTCAGCACACAAACTGTTTAGACTGAGGAAAAATGTGCGTCTTGGCATGCCAGAAAAGGTAGGTGTGCTGGGAAGAAACGTTCTTGGGGAAAAAAAAAGAAGTAAGCCTGAAAATAAGGTTAAGTTCTTGGCTGGAGAAAGGATCCTAGAAGTAGGAGAAGTCCTGGAGATGCCTCCTATCTGTTCTTAGACAAACCCGACATTCTCTGTCGGTGGTCTTTTACTCTCTCAATACTCTTCTTCTCCCTTGGGGCTGTAAGTTAGAAATGGCTGGATATCTGCGTAATCAAAGCTCATCAGAAAAACGGATAAACTGTCCCAGCACTACTAGGACACAAGCAGTAACTTATTGTATCTGAGGGGCTTGGTTTTTAATTCAGTGCTTTGAGATATTAAATAAATTGCACAAGAGGGCAAAAATTTCTAAAGTACAAAAGAACGGTGGAGCAATGCTCTGATTGCTTGAGGAGTAAAATCGATGAGACACAATACATCCAGTTCTTTACTCAAAGTCTCATCCCAATTATGTGTGGAGGACTATTTCTGTCACAGCTTGATATTGTTGAACTTCATCCCACTGGCTTCAACCCATTGATCCAAGTTGTTCAGATCCCTCTGTAAGGTCTTTCTCCCTCTAGGCAGATCAACACTTCCCCCAGATGGGTGTCACCTGCAAACTTAATGAGACTGCATTCAATGCCTTCTTCCAAACCATCAAGAAAGACGTTCAATGGGCCAAACCCCAGTACCGATGGGAACACCACTCATGACCAGTCACCAGCTGGATTTGACTCCATTTGCCACCACTCTCTGGCCCAGGCCATCCAGCCAGTTCTTTGCAGAGCAATGAATGCAGCTGTCCAAGCCAGGGGCTGCCAGCTTCTCTGGGACAATAATGTGGGAGACAGCATCAAAGGCTTTGCTAAAGTCTAGGCAGACTGTGTCAACAGCCTTTCCTATATCCACCAAGCAAATCACCTGTCACAGAAGGAGATGAGGTTGGTCAGACTGGATCAGTCCTTCATGAACCCATGCTGGCTGGATCTGATCCTTTGAGACAGGTCTAAAACAAGAGTTTCCTGAAACTCAGGATGATCTTGAATGCTCCTAGGAGCAAATACAGTCTATAGGGCTTTTCTTTTTCTCTCAGAGAAGAGGAATAATTATTATCTCAAACTGCATCCTTAAAAACTGTAGTTTCTATTTACTTGTGTCATCTATGTTATCCTTCCTTAAGAACAATATATGTAAGTATTTAACTTCTCTACACTTTAAAGTACATCATGGTGATCTCATTTATTACTGCTTTCCGAAAATCCTGCTATAGCACAGCCACCTCTCCAAACTGATCACTGAGGCAGGATCTGTACATTTGCTATTTCTAGTAATGACAGCTGCATCTTATCTTTACAGAACTGCACAGAACAAGAAACATGCTACTATCGGTCAGTCATTTTTTTTTTAACTTTTATCTAAATTAGTCTCTTGAAGTTATGTAACAGTGCATCTGGTCCTTCTGAGATAAGATACTTTGTCTGACACTTAGTGGAATTGCATCTTTTCACTCTAGCAAACATTACACTGTGTTTCTGCTGATAGAATGCTGTTTCTTGTATAACTACAGTTATGTCCCTAATGCGCATTTTAGACTATAGCCAATCCCTACTGTTTTCTTCTAATAATTTGCTTAATTTTCTTACTGTCCCGGAGGTATCTTATTGTTATTAGTAAGTCGGGCACAGTCTCAAGTGCTGAACAACTTAAAACAGCTTCTGCAACTTCACTATCCAGCAAAGCTCAAGCTAGCTCAGACAGGTAAGTGTTATAGCGACGGTACATGTAGCAGACTACCTGTATACTCCATCTACTAAATTTCCATGTTATCCCTCACATCTGGCAGAGAATATCTGCTGCTACTAAGTTTGTATATATTATTAACTCTGTGATCCAATCCTGAAAATAGTCGTACTGCTAGTCTGATTGACTTCAATGGGATTATTTCCAAAACTAGCCCATATTATAAAGATTAAAATGTAACCTAGATCTTAAAGCATATGTGGATGAGTCAAGATGTGAAGAAAACATACGCGAGTAGGTATTACACAGCTGTACTGACAATGAAATACCTTTTTTTGTGCTTTTAGTTCTCATAGCATAGAAAGCAAACTGGATTGTCAAAACTCTGCCGTGATGTTGCTACAGCTCATCCTTCAGAGGATGCCTGGAAGTATATTTATTATTTTTGCTCAGATCTTTTGGCCAGATCTTTTCTTTAACCAAACCTGCAACAGTTTAATGAGCGCTGTTTCTCCAAAATATCAGCTTTTCTTTACTCCTTTCTTTCTTTCTTTTCTTTCTTTTTTTCTTCTTCTTTGGACAGTGTGTGGCAGGAGACATGTTGTTCTTGGAACTGCACAGAACGCGCAACGTGCCTTTGTCATGGTGCAGAGTTTGTATGCTTGGAAGTCAGGCATTTTATTCTGTTCTTTAACTGAGACAGGCCAGTTTTTTCTGTTACATTCAGAGATGAGGAAAGTCAGCGTTCCCTGTTACACTTACTTGGCTTGAAATTTTTTATCTTGCCATTCAGTGTTTACGAACAAATCTCAGTGACGCAAATGGGCTGTTGTGCCTCTCGCTAGCATTTCTGTACACTGCAAACAAACACAAGACTGATTAAAGCTGAATGGAAATATGGATAATGTGACTACTATACTTGTGTTTTGTGCTTTTTGTTGCTGCCTGGCACTGTTTTTGGTTCCTCCTTAGTTCTGTGGATTTCTGTTTTTGCGATCAAGTGAGTGAAAATAGCCCAGGGCTGTGTATTTCCCTTGCATTTAAAGCCAAGCAGACTTCCTGTAACGCATCAGCTTTGCTAGTTTCTTGAGATGCAGAGCCAATCCCAAACTGCAACACGTTAGGAAAGCATTCCCTGATAGTATAGTTCTCCTAAGGCCATGTCCATTCTCACATGTATCATCTGCTTGATGCACTCAGGGTAAAACAGGGCAAACTGTCTTGCTGCATAGTTTTATTTGATTTCTGTATTCAAAGAATGTGCTCATCATTCTGACCTTTGAAATTAGATATCTATTTTCATCTCTTTTTTTTCATTTATTGTGAAAGTTCCATAGAAGAGGTTCACTTTCCATTGGAGTAATCAATAATAAATTGGTTAAATCAATAAATAATAGGGCTACAGAAAAAAATTAGGGAACATCCTGTTTGATTTCTGCACTGGCCTGGTGCTAGAGTCTTAAATAAGTGAACTTAGGTGGACAGAAGAAAGGCTGTCTATATATGTTGAGCTGAAAGAGAACCTGATCATTAAAATACAGCTGAATCTCTGAGGAGGAGGTACTGCACCACAGCCTGTTGTCATCTCCCACAAGAACATGCTGGCAACTAATCTTGGTCAGTAATGTTAATGAATGAAGGCAGATTCCTCTCAGAGGAATTTAGCTATTAGCATACCCCACCAGATCAGTCTTGTTCAACTAAACAATTAAAATAACAGCATTAAAATAATCATGACAGTATATTCCCAGTATGTCAGTGGTTCCATCCATGCATACATACTTTGATATTGCACAGATAGTTCCCTTCTAGATAAATATCTTCATTCAGAATTGCCTCAGCTCCTAAAAGTTCCCTGGTGCAGCAGCCCAGTAATCTCTCACTTTTACAATGGAGGCCTTTCAAGGAAAACTGGATTTGATATTCTGTGAAAAAGATACATGGTACCTCAGGCTGAAAGACAAGGCTATAAATCTCCATGAGTATGGCAAAGAAGGACAATCATTTCAGTCATTCTCTGAAAGGAATAATGAGTCTACAGTTCAGTATAAAATCTCATCTTTCTATATACACAAGTCATCGAGCAGAACAAAACAGATTCTGACAAAGCATTCCTTCCATATGAATGCGCAGAATTAATAGCACCTCTAAATTTTTTCAGATTTTGACACTGTCTTCATAAGCATTAAAGCCTGGTTTGGAAGTCATCTTGCATTCACCTTTGTTAAGTTTGCCAAGTAAACAGCAGTCTCCAAAGCAGTGAGATCATCAGTGTTTGCACGGAAGTGCTCAGTGGCAAACTTATTCACTTGATGAAGATACACAGGGAGGCAGCACGTGCCAACAGAAACATGAGATGTATCTTCAGAAAATTTCAGGATTCCTCTGTTAGGCAAAGTTCTGTAATCAGTACAATGACTAATAGGCATTTCCTTTGAAGTTAATGGCATGGCAGATTTCTATGACTGGATAGCAGATCATTCTGTATGTAGCTCTGCCACGTGGGTACAGAAAGTACGCACCAGGTACGTGCACCATGCGTATATATAACAGTTTCATGATGTACATTCTGCTTTTTAGCATACAGTTAAAAATTTTTTTAAAAGTATTATTTTAAAAGTAAAATACTTTTGAAAGTATTGAAAATACTTTGTATCATCTTTGTGACCGATATTTTAATACCTTCAACGCTCTATGTGCCATAACAAAGAACTGTTTAAAAAGAAATTATAGGAGAAAAATATTATCTCCCTATTTTCAGATTGAAAGAGATTGCTAATGCTGTATTTGAATAACATATTTTTAAGTGTGTTTTCAGGTGTTTCTTTCCTTTTCCTATAAAGTTAGTGATTACTGCTCAGTACTGCAGTTGGAAATGGCATCAAATATTAAGTTTAATGCCAATTTTTTTCCACTGGAGAATACAGTAGGGCCACATCTTTACAGAAGTGACAGCTTCCATGTTAAAGAAGCCAGAAAGCTGCTACTCAGAAGAACAGGAACAAAAAGCAAGTATGGATTCCTAAAACACATTTTTGTATAGGCTAGCCATTATCCTGGGGCTGCCTATATAATGCCTATGTAATATTTAACTAAATCCTGGTTGGTTTATCTAAGCTGGTTGGACTTCCAGCTTACCTTAAGGCCCTATACATTTCATTTAATCAAGATTAAAAAAAACAACAACAAAAAAAAGCCTTTGGCCCTCACTGCTAAGTCAGTGATCAGGTAGCATGGGAAGGCTGAACAGTTACAGCAGTAATTCATATGCAATGTCACTGTCCCAGTTTCTGTCCACAGCATGGCTGCCACCAATCTATATTCAGTTTGTAAAATGAAAACCCACTGTGTGTGTCAGTAGTATTATAAATAATGCATTCAATTAGTCAGCTATGTGCCGCTGCATTTCCCTGAAGCTCCTGAATCTGAAAGCCCCAAAGAAACTGTGCTTTGATAGAAAAGGTTTATATACAAACAGCGCCTTTATTCTGAGGTCAGTCCTTTGTGCTCTCCTCTATGCGCTGTGCAGCAGAAGATGTAGGAAGGCTGCCCCTTGCAGCATTACTAAGGGTGAGAACAAATGCTCAGAGCTCACGCTGTGATTTCCAGCTGCGTGAGGAGGATGCAAGATAAGGGCTGACGGAGGGCGATACAGGCTCTGATGCGTCAGGAAGAGGCAGCAGCATATATGCGCATGTGTGTGGTAAAGGAGATTCCAGGGCCTTCCAGAAACTAGCAGGATCCTTCAGATCACCTTTTAATTTTGCTGCAGTTCCAGTAAGGTAGTGAGTTGTTTGATTTCATTGGAGTGACACGGGTACTGAATGTGATGCATCTTGTCAGCAGTGAAATGATGGGCAGCACCATGTGCTCCTTTCCTTCCTTACCGGCCCTTTTCTTTAACAGAATGAACAACAACTGCGTTTGGAAAGAGAAATGGAACCAAGTTAGGAAATCTAATTAATGTGAATTCTACAGTAAAGAAATAAATCAAGCATGATTCTGGAGAAATGGTTTCTTGCAGTTTCTCATTTGCTTTCCCCCTGAAGAGACACTTGTGCTTGCTTTGAGGGGGTTATGAAACTGTAAACTGAAAAGTCATTTGATAATGATAAATTAGGCTGTGATTATGCCAAGCGATATTAATTATGCTGATAGAGATTACAGCAGGAAATTTTTAACTGATTCTCTTCTGCCTTCTGCCTTGCTCTGACAGGCAGTAATGTGTTGTTGTGTTTTGGTTTGTTAGTGAAAGCAGCAGTGGAGGTAATAAAGCGCAAACTTCCACTCAGTGCTGGGTTGGGTTCCATGGGAACATCACCGCAGAGTGGCCTGTGGTTTAAACAAATTTGATTTGTATTGTTTGAAAAAGTGCATTTATTTTTGATGAATTCCATACTGATGAGCAGATAGCTGAAAAACAAGGACTGTTTTTGTTGGTGCTGTTTTCTAATGTGCCAAGGACACGGGGGATTTCTTGTTTTCTACTTTGAAGATACGTGGATATCTCTTCCCTACAAAGCTTTTTGCACACTGTGCCATGAGATAGAAAGTCCCTTCATTGGCATTTCTAGCTTCCTCTGCCTCTCTGCAGCAATATCTGTCTACAGAAATGAAATGCTGAACCAAATTATCAGCTCTGGAATTATCTGCCTTATTGTGGCAGCCTTTTACCATTAGGAAATAAAAGCAAAAATAACACATGAAGTTGTAACTCCTCTGACACTTCTGATCTGTGAGAGCCGCGGACTGAGATCTATCAACTATACCTTCTAGAAGTGAGAATTAAAGACCAGTGAACTGACAGAGGCTGCCAATTCAGTTGTACTCCAGCAGAGTACAGCTAGTCCACTTTGATGTCCCTTCTTGTCGTTTGATGAGAGCATAGCATGGCTTTGTACTGACGTTCAATGCAAATGCAGTGTGCCCCATGCATCGACTGCGTGACCTCTCCTCAGTCACGTGTTCAGGCTAATTTTTAGCACAGTGGCTTGAATGACAGTTTTCCATTTTCGGTGATGGGATCTGGTTTCCAGCTTAGGTTGAGACTGTATTTTGATGTCAAATGGAAGGGATTTTTTTCCAGTTTTGTAGAAACTCTGCCTGCCAATTATGTTCGAGTTGCTTAAAACCAAGATGATAAAGAATTAACCTTTAACCTTGAGTGATAGCAGTGTTTATGGACGGTTGAAAGCAGTGAAAAAAAACAACCCAGAAAACTTAACAAAATTGAAGAGCTGAGTACCATGGCTAAGAATATATGAAACCACGTAAAGAGTGCTGGCTGAGCCACAGGGCCCAGTGCTTGTCACTGAAGTGAGCGAGCAAGAGGAGAAAACACTGGGACTGACAGGGAACAAAAAAAATGGAACTAGGCAGAGCTGCTGGACTGGGCTATGGTAGGGGCACAGATGAGATTGTACAAATTTAGAAAGCTGATTCTGTAAGAAAAAAAATAAGGCATTATTTACGCAGAATTCCTCTAATACAGTGTCAGTATGTTAAACTAAACAAAGCTGCCGAAACTGCAGAAATGCTAGAAAAGATGCCTATGTAACATTACCCTACTTTGTGCATAGGTACTGCAATAATGTTTACTGACATATTTGGTTTTTCCCAACATTTCTAGTTCTTCCAGCTGTGCAATGGGTTATCCATACCAAATCAACAGCTATTCAGCATTCTGCTTTTCGTTACTGAACAAACTTTAGTGCACGCCACTGAAACTTTCTACAGAAAGGTGGGTCATTTATTGCCTTCAGGGGCTTGTATTGTCTTACGTATCTCAGTACTATTTTCTTCTTTATTGTAATAGTCTGGAAAACCATGAGCTTAGGAGGAAAGACTCTTCATGTGCAAAGATTTTAAAACTTTTCTTGTCAGTGGCACAGTGATACAGGTCACCTCCAGTTTGCTCATACAGTAAAGAACACTCAACTTGAGCAAATTCACTCTTACCCAGGTTTTAGGGGTTGAGCTGTACTTCTCTGAATTAGCTCTTGACTTATATCTCTTATGTGATTTTCTTATTGTTCATTAACTATTTTTAATGTAAACTTGGATCTGGCAGAAACACAAACATCCTGTTCTCAGTAACATTTAAACACCATATTTGCGCACAAATACTACAGAAGCCTGGGACCCTGTTTATCCATCTTGTGACTCAGTGCTTTAACTTATATAGGTCTGTAAAAGTGTAAACCCTTCCAACAGGTACTGTTCAGACTTTTTAACTGTTGTTTTATGCAGTGTATTTTGTTACAGAAACCACCTAGGACAAATGAGTCCCAGAGGACAACATGACACAGTTGATAACTTCTATATTAATTAGATAACTATGGAATCTAGGCAAGGCACCAGGGTGGTCTATGAACAGGTCTTGCAAGGTGATACATTGGAGAATGGTTAAGAGTTTAATTCTACGAATTTCTGAATACCATTATTAACATCCACAGAAGCACTTACTGTCAGGTAGCTGATGTGAGACAGAGTTTTACTCACCTCCTGAGAATTAGTGTTTTACTATTTGTATTAATCTTTTCCAGTTAGTATTTTCCAACAGTACTGCAGGTCTCATTCTCACTTGCATGGAAGGGAAAATTGGAACTCGGAGCAGAAGCAGGACTGTGCTGGATTTAGATTTCACTGAATTTTCTCTCTTGTTTCTAACACAACAAATCTTTGAAGCCTCTGCTCTGTATTAAGAACCAAACATGGCGGGAGTATTCTGGCTCCTGATGCATAGGGTTTTGTTGCAGGTTCTAGCGAAGTGTTAGCTGAGGTTTGTGCTTTGCTATTTTGGTGAGCTCTAATGTCTGCATTTGTTTTGTGAGACAAGTGAGGAAGTGCTGCAGCCTGCACAGCCTCTTCAGAGTCAGGTTGTGTTTTTGTTGTACATCACAGTGACAGCCACTGGAGTGGGTCTGTTACACCTAATGAATTTGTGATGAGTGCTACTCCTGTAATCCCGTTAGAGCCAAGCCTGCTACAACACTCCTGTCAAACACCACCAAGAACCAAGAAACACTTCTCCCTTTCTCAGGTCTCCCAGCTTTCCCTCCCCTGGGGATGGTCATCCTGCACTAGGGCTGCAGGGCACCCAGCACACATCCTTCCTGTCCCTCTCAGTGGGCTTGGTAAGGGCTGTGGAACAGCAGTGTGAAAGCAGCCATAGGGTAATGTGTCTGTGACTGGAGAGTCACTGAGCACTGTCTGCTGCCAGATGGAAACAGGAGGGATATGGGAGAGGGTGTCACATGAGGATGATAACTGAGTGAAAAGGAACCCAGTGTCTGGAGCGCAGGCTGACCACGTATCTATAGCACGTTATGAGAAGATCCTGAGTTTACCACTGAAAATATCTGCAGCCTGTTGCATGGTGGTAATTAATACACTGTTATTTTTCTTCAGAAGCTACAGAAAACGTGAGGACATTTAAAACCTTAGTAACTGACAGATCACACTTCTTGTTACCCCACTGCCCTACTGCTGTCATTCTGCTTTTGCTCAGTCATACATTCGGAAATTGCTCATTAAAACCCCCCACAGACCTGAAAAGATAATGAAATACATTTTCAAACAGAGACAAAGGGCAGACAGGAGGCAAACACATGCAGCCCTATACGTAATGGTCTGCTGAGTAAATTTAGAGTCCAACAACGGACTCCCTGTAGTTATTCCAGTGCTTCTCTAGCATAGGCAATGGATGGCGCCTGCAGATTGTCTTTCAGGCAAATGGCAGCTGGTGCCTCAGGAGAGCTGCAGAGCACTTTCAGGATCGGATGATCAGACTTCAGACAGAGCAATCATTAACCTTCTTTTTGTTTTTTAAGAAATTAATAAGGAATTTTCTAAAGCCTCTTGCTCTGCTCACACAAGTCAGATACTACAAGCTGTGAACCAGACTGTGCCACTCTTATGTAGGTCAGATAGTACCTTGCCTACACAGGGGGGCTGTTTCCTAGAGTCTATCCCAAGATAAATATAGAACACACTGTCTGGTCTGTGCACTGTGGGCTAAGGAGAAAACATGAGCCCTAACCCCATCATCCACAATTTCTACAAAGCCTTACTAACACTGTTTCTAATATTATGTAACTGGAGTGTTATAAATCCGCAACCTTTTTGTTTTAGATTATCTCCCCTTGTTTTCTCATTATGTAAGTGACACCTGTCAAACGTGTAAGAGCAAAGAACAAGCAAAAATTTCTATTAGTGAAATCTTGCTCACATCCAGTCTAGCAAATTATTCTTCCTCTTGTCACAAAAATCGGTTTTTCTAATTAGAAATACTTAATTTTCTAATTTTCTATTACTTTTTGCAGCTTAATCGTCTTCTGTAGTTAGATCATCATCATACAGGGCCACTGTCATTTTTCCTTGAGTCTTTGTAACCATTCACTTCTCTGGTGATTTAAGAAAGCACTTCCTGGCAAGAAAGACAGATGTTGATTTGGCAGTCTTTAACAGATGCTCTGTACAAATGGAAATGGTGTGAGCAAGAACAAGGGCAGCCCGCTCCTTTGTTTTTCATTCTTTGAAAAGGGCACTAATGATGGCTCTTAAATAAGGAGAGGACATAAAATTCCCTGTTCCCAGATGTTTTGAAAATATCAACTAAAATATCACAAACAGCTTTTTTTCAGATTTTCCTATCTCAGTATTTCAGTTCCATTTTGAGGCATTCAAATTTGTGATTTTCACTTCAGATTTATCTTCCATAGATTTGATTTCTTGAGACCTTCTTCGCTTTAATTTTTCACTGGTATTTTCATTACTAAGTTAAAAGTTGCTTTTAAAACTTGGGCTGAAGAAAAACTTCCCTTGCCTTATAAGCTCTAGTACTGGAGGAATTTACCACATCAGGTATCTTAGATGATGCTTAGCTGCAGGTTTCAGTCAGTGGAAGTCAGAGAACAACACTCAGACTTTGATTCAATTTAAATGTTTTCTCTGCCTCTCCTGTCAGACTACTGAGAGGGAAAAAAAAAGTCTGTAATAACAGCAGCTCTCAAACTGAAGGGAAATTCTTTTCCCTTGTCCAGATGACATACTAAATCTGTCACTAGCACATCCTTGTAACCCACTCTCAGAAGTGCCTCCACGATGATAGGCTTTGTGATCAACTGGGAAAAAAGCAGTTTCTCATCAACTCAGTATGGGAGTAAAAACAGGCTCTATGTAGAAGATGCTTCTGAAGCAGAAGCACAACGTTTTAGTCTCCAAGCCTACTTAAGGCTGTTCCACAACAATGGGGCTGAGGTTTCTGTGATTTTTTTTTTGTGCTGCTTTCCTTTCAAGGTGACTTGAATTTGACTGTAACAAGGCCCCAGACTGACATCTAACCTCATTTTCTAAGGAAATCAGCTCTGCACAGTAAGTGTATGAGTTGCTGTCTGCCCTTTTCCAGTAACTTTCAAGCTACTTTCCAAATTCAGGCAAATTTTAACTGAACTCCATGAAGCTTAGTGAAAACAGGCAGCTGGGAAAAGGAAGTAACTCTTGTGCCAGAGGAAAAGGAAGAGTCCGGTCGGTATCATGTGGTGGTGAGCCTGCATGGGGAGAGTTCTTACCATGACTCCAGAAGCAGGGAAAGCTTTGATCATTGTGTGCCTCCAGAGAGGACAAATGCACATTGCAGTGCTGCGGGCAGCCAGGTTCATTGCTGCAGTGTGAATGCACATCCTGGAGTGGTGTCACCGAAGCCCATGTGCCAGGCAAGGTCTGGCTGGGGCTGCGGCCTGCTGTTTGGGCACAGCGAGCACTGCGGAGTGGGTGCAAGGTGGGTTGTAAAAATGGCAGAGGCACAAAGCGGGTAGTACCCCAGGCTGCTTCCTCATCTCTGTAAGTAAGGAAGTGAAGAGGCAGAAGGGCAATGCTTTGATTTGCAGAGAGGGAGAAAGCATGCTTCTCTGAAGAGGGCTGCTCTCACAGACGCAAGGCTGACAGCCTCTGGTGTGCTGTTTGGTCACTATTTTATCTTTCTGCTTAATGGAAGGGATAAAGTGGAACAGTGGAACTCAAAAGTGAAAGGAAACCTGTAAACACATAATTATGTAGGAATCAGCTAAGAGCCATGAAAAGCCGATTAAGCTATATTATGCAGATACATGTAACTGAATATTATTAGTAAGTCCTTTGCAATGACGTGCCTGGCAATTAACGGAGCAGCATTTGCAGCACTCAGTGAAAACAGAGATAATGTACAGTTTAAAATGTTTGGAGACAAACAGCGTGCAGAGGTCAGAGACAGCCTAAAACTAAAAACAGGAGCATCTTCAAAGGTAGCGGCACCCAGGGGAAAAAAAGAGATGTTACTCCAAACAGGCTGGCTCAGATGCTGGGCACAGCTTGGAATAATTTATATTTATCATCAAAATGAATTTACTGCCTTATGAGTAAGACGCTGCAGTGCAATAAGCAGTCCGTGTTTTTCAACTACCCACAAACTGCTAGCTGTACAGGTTAATGGAGGAGTACCTTATTTTTCTCCAAAGTAAATGAAAAAAGTTCATAGTAATGTTAAGACTTAGGCAATAGCAAGTTTGGGTAACATTCCTGTGGCTAAAACAATTTGTTAAGTATTTGGGAATGAGGTTGTTAAGAGTTGTATATTCTTATTTATGTGGCACTTCCGACTCAGGGGCAGTGCCAACCATCGTATTTCTTTCACACTGGAATGTTGGGATTTGCTGTTTCCTCTCCCACCACTGTAAGGGAGCAAAGGTTTGACTCTCTTCTTTTGTACTCCTCTGCCCACTCTTGCAGAGTGTTTCTTATCCGCAGACAGAACTGTGCAGGAACAATCTCCAAGATAACTGTGTGTGTCTCAGAGTTCACGCAGGCTCTACAAAAAGATACGCTTCTCTCAGAAACTGCCTGGTGTGACCGTGGTGAGCTCATCTGAAGGGATGCAACCAGTGAGGAATTTGTTGTGTCACTGAAAGCCCGAGCATGCAGGAGAACTCACATCCTCCTTATTTTCTTCATCATGTCAGGAAGACTTTGGGACATGCTGCCAAGAGAATGGCCTTGCAAAAAACAGCATTGGTCCTTTAAATATTTGTCCTATGTGTTGTTTTTCAAAAGTGACATGCAGATTGTCTTAGTTTTTGAAGATGACTGAAGTAATGTGAAATGCAGATAAGAGGTCAATAGCTTTTGTGCCCACAGCAATGCTTTCCTGAGCTTAGCGTGTAAAGAAACCAAAGGGAGAGAGGCTGTGTCATTACACTTCAATTTCAGAATCCAGAATCCAAGGAAATAATTTGTAAGTGGAATATACATGTAAGTTCAACAACAGAAGTACTGGGTATGTTTAATTAATGAGATCTCTGCCAAACCAAGACTTAAAGATAATCACGAGATGTACCTTCACTTAAATGGAGTACAAAGACTGTTAAAGCACTTGATTGTCTCATACTACTTATGTTTGCGTGGGCTATTTTCCCTCATCTTTACTTGTGAGAACAGTGATGCTTTCAAAGTGCTTAACTGTCTCTGTTTTCACATGCAAAAAAACTCATGTCCAGAAATGTGGACGGTGTAAATGAGGTACTACAGCAATGGTAGCACTAAGAATCAAATGTGTTTGTGCCTTAACTGCGTATTCCACATACTGGATCACACTGCCCGTAATGCACCCACCTACTGAGAGTATGAAGAATCTATTTTGTTCATGCATTAATTGGAAGCTGAAGATTTGTATTTCTTCTTCAGCAGGGAGATAACTTAAGCCTTTTGCTTTCAGCTTTTCTGAGAGTCAGAGAAGACAATTTATTTCTGATGTAAGAAGCTGTCACCACTAGCATTTGTGCTCCTGTCACTCAGCAGAAAGGAGGCCTTCTCTGTAAACAAGAAAAAAAAAGACCCATCCCAGCTAAGAGTTATAACTCTTGAGCAACAGCTGCAAGAAAAAAGGTGCCTGTGACAAATGGGTATCAGCTCTCAAGCTGTGTCCATCTCTCAGGTGTCCTGTACTGTCAGGACATGTGGCTGTGACACAGCTATGCATACAAACCTTGTTACAAGTTCTGCCTTCATTTGACTTTGAAAATTTAGTTCCTGCATTTTCCTTTAACAGAGTATCGTTCACAAATGTTCCTGCAACTGAGAATAATACTAGTGAGTCCAAGGTGCGCCTCTGGAAGTCACCTTTTAGAAAGTGTTTACGTTCTTGCTGCTTATTTCCACAGATCCCTCAGCCGAAACACCACTAGTAATAAGAACTTTTAATTTCACAGATGAAAGAACTTGGTGTCATCGTGTACAACTGCAGCTGCCTGGTCCTAGATTTACAAAGGATATTTGCCCTGTACAGTTCCTTAAAATACAAGAATAAAATACCTCCAAGTTGGTCTAAGAGACTCTATGGAGTCTACGATACTCAGAACAAACTGACGCTGCAGCTGAATGAGACAAAATCAGAAGCTTTTGTGTCGGTAAGTTCTGAAATGAATTGCAGAGAGGGAGGGAAGGGGAGAGGATTACTTAACTCATGTATACTACAGCACCTCTTTACTGAAACAAAGGTGTTCAGCAGTTCTCTGGATGAAGTCCATCACATGGCTGTGTTCTCTCTGACAGATATTAGATGGTTTTATTTCCACAGTTCAGTACTTTGGCTTTTTTATCTCCTATTTTATTTTCTAATGTTTTGTGGCTCTTTGAAAGCACCTGAATCTTCAGGAAAGCACATAAACCCATTACAAATTAGCAGGACTACTGATGGAAATTACCATAAACATGAACTTACGTGGTGTAATTTAAGCTGGTACATATGTGTTTCTTTCAACTGACCCTAACAGAAGAAAACGTGCATTACTGCTATGTACTTAGCTACAAGCAGCTATTAATGCTGAGATGAGACTTGTGCAGGTAACTGGAAACAGATACAGAGATAAGACCACTATAGCTGTTATCCATACATCACTCTGTTGTCTGTGAAAGTGGTTATTTCAGTAGTTGAAAGGTTTTAAGAAAGTTTTATCTTTTCCTGTGCTGCAAAAGAAACTAATCACAGTATATTTTTACATTTTGACTTCTGTGTAATTGTTCTTATCTGCAATTTGCCATGACTGAAAACTGCTGCAGAATATGTGCAATATTCTTATTCTTTCCTCTGTAATTTTCACTACTTTTCCTCTTTCATCTAGAAAATGGTAGGGACAACCTTCAAATTATCTAATTTACTTACAATGGTGGATTCAAGGTAAATAGCTTGGAGTAAATGAATTCTTAATCAGGGATCCAAAATGTTGCACTATAAACTTAATGTCAGAGCTTGAATTTCTGTACAAGATTTTTATAAGGATCTTCACTCTTCCCTTAAGACATTCATGCTTCTGTAGAGCATGATCTACTTTTATTTTTAAATGGTATTTTCAAACTTCTAAAATTCAAGCAGCATTCACTGTGGATTCACTGCCTGTGTGTTTGTATTTTTAATGGGAAGAAATGGAACACTCATCCATTTCAGAAGTGATGTAGCAAAACTGGAAAAAAGTACATAGATTGATACAGATATTGAAGGATCTTTTCTTTTGGACATTATTACCTAAGTAAAATAAAACAGCCTTCATAATCAGGAATAGACTGAAGATTATAAGAGTTATTTCCCATTCTACATAAAGCAAGGGGTTGTTTTATAGCCAGCTAAGTCTAAAGCAACATGAAGTATGTAGCACTCAATTTTTACAAGCTACTAGCACAAGATGTTGATGCAGATGAGTAGTTAAATGGGACAGGATTTACCTTCGCCTGCTGGGAGCCACAGAAAGTTCAGGTGCCCAAGATTTTCAGACTTTTACAGTCATTGGAGAGACAGAGAGCTGTTCTGGAGTGAAACAAGTGAAAATCTGAAGTGCCTAAGGCAACCAGAACTAACAGTCTTCTGAGGAGACATATACTTCTCTTGATTCTGGACAGGACTGCCTCAAATGAAGAGAATGACTTTAAGACAGCTGAGGAGCTGCAAAATGAATTCTACATGAAGTAGTTGCTGTTATTAAAATTATCTGTTATTATAAATTATAAAAATTATCCCACTCTCTTCTTACCAATTTATAAGAAACTAAGAAATGCTGCTGGAAGCCTTTCGCATTGGGGTCACACAGTCATATGGCAAAGGCCATCCCTAAGCGGACCATTAATTCTAGACAAAGACAAGCAGAGAAAGCTCTTACAAAAACTATTCTTCTGCAGCTTGCAGAACATGCAGTTGTTCCCTGTGATCTGCATTCTCCTCTTCTGTGGACAAAAAGGCTGGGAGCTCACTTACTCATCGCTGCCCTTCTCATGGGGCCTGCTTGTGCTTGCTGCAGTGCTTGCTGTCTTGACAAAGTACTATCCAATACCGAGGAAAGCACTAAAATACCCACGATGACCAGAGGTCAGCCATACCGAAAGGTACCAAGTGTAAGGGAAAAAAAAAAAAAGGGTATTTAAAATGATTGTTACAGGCAGAACAGAGGTTTTTCTTCGAAGCACCTTTGACTTCCTCGTCTTTGTAATGAAGGCATCTGACAAAGACAATGTGTAGCAATTCCTTTGTTGTTCTGTGTGACTTGCAACTTTTTTGCAAGAAGATATTGAGCATAAGAACAGTGTAACAGCCTCCTTAAATTTCAGATGATATAAATTATGTTTAACAAATTCATTTTACACCTTTTCTTGAGTCTAGACTTATTCCTTGAAAACTTATTTCACTTTCAACCTTTATGCTATATAAAACAACAAGCATAACACTAAGTCACTGAACTTTCCTTCTTATAGTCAGGAGTCATTGCTGTAATGTTTCTTAGCAACACGATCATCTTCCAGACTGGTTTTAAAAACACAGGCTCGGTTTGGTTTTCTTAGTTTTCAAGAATGCATCTGGAATACTGGTCTTACAATTTTGCTACTGTTAATTTTCTAACATTTTCCTAACTTCTTTATTTGTAAGAAGCCTTTTCACACCAATCAGTGACTAAGGCACTACTGTCACTGTACACAGAAAGGGAGGGGGAAAAAAACAGCACCCCTAAAGAAAAAATAGACATATAGCCTTGATGCAAGCCGAGCAGAAAACAAAGGAGATGGCACAGCAGCAGGAAAGCAGTGCATTGGCAGAACCAGCAGTGCAGGAACTGGCACTTGCTCTAATTCTACAAATGCCTTTAGCAACCCTTGCTCTCAGGTGCCATGAACAGGTGGCTCCACCTCTTCTCTGCTGGGCAGAAGAGCAGTAGGCCCTGGCCTGTGCTGCAGGTGGGTGACTCTAGCAGGCTGTCACCTTCTGCATCCCCACACACAGACCAGAAAAGCTGAAATCTGGGCTTACTACTTACCAGCTCAGTACCAGGTAAAATCTGAAGCCAGATTTTAAAGATAAGCTTCTTGCAAAACTGCAGCATCTCCCTGCAACAGTGATTGAGTAAATGGTAACTGTATGGTCATGTAAACATGAGTAACAGACTACCTTCTGGTAGTAAGTGATAGATCAGGTTCACAGTTTTTACTCTATCTAACAGTAACCAGTCCTGGGACTCCACAACAGATTTATCTGAAATGTAACACCTTCAGCCAGAGCTTCAGAGAGGACAGTTTTCAAGCTTGTGATGTCTACATTTTACCCAGCTGTATCTACCTGATGTTTTCAAGAAAAAAAATAAGCCTTGAGAATTACTCTGATGTTTCAGTATTCCGGCAGGACGGGTAAAGTTAACAGTCTCTACTGAAATTCAGAATATTGCTTATTACCTTAAGACATATGAAGGGAGAAGAAAAGAATCTGTCCTTCTATTTTAAATGCAATATTTGAATTTTGCCTTCACAGAATTCACCTAAACTCTTCTGCCCAAAGGACAGAGTCCTGGATATTGAAGCTATATACAATGTTATCGATGATGCCAAACAGTTTGTATACATAGCTGTCATGGACTACTTGCCGATCGTCATTGACACAAATGCTAAACGGTGAGTGTCCATGTGCAGGGCTAGCATGCTATCACGATGCCATAAGGTCTGCTGGAGATAATGACCCCACAGGAGATTAGTTGCTATGTGGACCAATTTCTTGGGGCCCAATTCTGCTCTTATTGAAATCAGTGAGAGTTCTGCCATTGACTTAAATGGGAGCAGAATTGGGACCTAAGAAGACATTTCCAGTTCAGGGTCCTAAGCCTTGGATCTGCCTATCAAAGGGGCTCAGAAGTTGTCTAGTCAGACCATCTGCAAGTGACTGAGACCCAGGAGTACAAGAACCTACACATCCACGAATCCTGTTCCTTACACTGCTATATCCACTGCTTTGATACCGTAACTACACAGCTATTCAGCAGGAGAGAGAGAGAATGTATGTGCATGCAGAAGAGAGACAATGCGCTGTGAGTTCTCATGAAGCATGGGAGATGTCACAGTTTTACTGAAATACACAGATACATTAAAGGTCTTCCCAAATTCAGTGTAGATCACATTTTAAGTTGTATCATAACTGATAGGCTGAGAAACGCTAAAAACAAAATCAAATCATTTTTAAACACAGTTTGTGTAAACTGTTAAAAAGTACCTGTCATCCAAAACTGGAGCCACAATTTTAGAAAATCATTCCACTCAGAAAGCAAGTATCCAGCGGTCCCTCAGTAACAGTTCCTATGAACGGAGCATCTCGTTAAGCTTGCTGTCCTACCCACGCACTTTGATTGCCATTAGGCCAAATGTGCTTTTTTCCAGTTTTGCATGAAGACATGCAAAAATGGAAAAAAAAAAAAAAAAAAAAAAAAAAAAGGTTTGGCTAATATTCTGTGTAAATCTAGAAGAGGGTTTTTCAGATAAACTCATTACACATAGCTTCTCTTACGATGATGGAATCCTGAGTACTGCAAGCTGCAGGAACCTCAGTCTCGCATCATCCATCCACCTGATCTCTCCTTAGATTGGAAAGGGTCTATGTATGCAGAACTGCTGCAGTGTTGCACGTGATGTTACCATCTGCATTCCTCCCTTCTTTGTTCTCGTGTCTAAATAATTCAGAAATCCTTTGGATTCAGAGAGATCCAAGAAAGTCACCTGCGTGAATTTTGCAACATTTTCTTTAGCGCAGTATGGCTTTGCATTCAAGGCCACAGCTTCCCTACCTGTTCAGCTTCCATTTTGTTATTTTTATTTTCTAGCATTACAGAGATCAGATTTCATTAGGTTGAATGTCGACACTGCTAGAACAAAAGTGTATTCTCTTTGTCTAATTTTCCCTGTCTTGACCTGCTTTCACCTTGGGAACACAAATCTAGAACTAATGACAACAAGTATCTCTCACCAGCTGTGAGGATAGCACCATGGAGGCCACTATCCTGTTCATGGCAGAAATTATCAGGAAAAAGCAGCATCCTCCTTTAACAATCCATCTCCTTCCACTATTAAAGGATGTAGACACCATGCACAGCAGCAGCTCTCCTTTTCAAAGCATGAATTTAACACAAGGTCTCTGTTCCTCTCCATATATAAGACAGAGGAGAAGGGAGAGCATGGCAGAGATTTCACTGTCCCTGTTCCCTTACACCTGCAACCAGCAGAAAATCTTTCCTGTTCCTCTGTGTAGGCTAGGTAAGCAGCACCCTCTAGCTGTAGCTGCTTCTACTGGTTCTCCTACTACTCTCACTACAGGCAGTGACGCAAGAGCAACTGGCGCAGCTATGAGCAAACACAGCTCAACTATCCCCACCTGCAATGCTCTGTGCCCTGGCAGGGCAGAGTGACATAGAACAGGATGCTGGCTGATCTTCTCAGCGAGAACTCTTGCAGATGAGAGCAGCGCTCCTTAAACAGGAAATTAAATTCATATGTGTTTAGTTTTCCCTGTAATGTCTTCTACGCTTGGCTGCCTAAAAATCCTTTTTTTCAGAGTTATGTGAATATCCTGTATTCTTTCTCCACAGATACTGGCCATTTCTAGATGGGAAGATAAGAGAAGCATTAGTTTTACGAAGTATTAAAGTACGACTCCTCATAAGTTTCTCAAGAGACACAGATCCTCTTACTTTCAACTTTGTTTCGTCTCTCAAAGCTATCTGCACTGAAGTTCCAAGCTGTAGTTTGAAAGTTGTAAGTATAAACGGTATTCTTTCTTTTAATCCTATATATTCCCCCCACCCTGTCCTGAAAAAAATGAAGACATTTCACAACTGAGAAGTGGTCTCCATCAGTAGCATAGCCTTTAAACGCCGTTAAAGAACAAGGGAAATGGATGAGGGCTGCTCTGAAAGTAATGCCTCCTATGTTACTATGTTGCCCCACAGCATCAGAGGCAGACGGGTGGTGGTACTGCAGCAGAGGCTGAACCTTCCCACCACTATTCCATTACATGTTGTAGCTGTGTGGCAGATGGCAGCAGAGGAGCACTGTGACACAATGGCATCTGACATGGAAAAGCATATGAAGGAAGGGTGCAGGATTCAATTCCTCCATGCAGAAAAAATGGCACGCACTGACGTTTATTAATGCTTGCTGAATGTTGATGGAGATCAAAAAGTGAGGTGGTGAGTGGTGCTTTCCAGCAATGACAGAACATCTTGAAACAGCAGAACACCTCCACTGGTGCAGATTTTCACACGTGCAGCACACAGGCTCTTGTTCATCACTGCAAAAATGCACAGCTAAGCTAACGGTGGTGACTGTGTTGAAATAGTGTTTTGTAGATGAGAATGTTTTATCAATTGGTGTTACTGTGCTCTTTGTGCCTGTTGTAGTTCCCATGGAAATAAGTAATAGACATTACTTTTGGAGCAGCCTGCATAATAATAGTAAACTAAATTTACTCCTAGTAGTAACAGACACTGAAATTAAGAGAGATAAATAGAATGATGCCAAAAGGCAGTCTGTGTGGGGGACAGCTTGCATAAAACACTGCATCTGGTCTTTCACAGCAAAGCTAAGCAAGGCAACTGGAGCCTTAAGGCTGGTAAATGCGACAGCACAAATGTCTTTTAGTCTGGATTTGTGCAACCTTACTGTCCAACTGCTTAGGCACCTGCTTTTTGTTTATTAAGTACAAAATACAAGAAAAAATAGTGAGTGCCCAGAGAAGGTGCAGGTGTCCCATCCATGGAGGTGCTCAAGGCCAGGTTGGATGGGGCCCTGGGCAGCCCGAGCTGGTGGGGGGCAGCCTTGCCCACAGCATGGGGTTGGGTGGGCTTTGTTCTGTGACTCTATGAATTGCAGAAAAGAAGTACTGTTTGTGTTTCGCATGTTATGTGGGATCTATTGTATGTATCTAAAAATGGACATTTTTGCTATAAAAGGCACTGTTACTTCTTATGTGAGAAGCAGCATAAAGTGTATTCTGAAGACCAACAAAACAAAAACAAATGACATTGCTTAAGCCACTTCTATTTTGATTAACTTCTAACTTGTTCCATCTTTAAGTATGAAAATTCTATGTATGTTTTCTTGAAGTGGCACCAAATGGTGTACATACTTGTATCTATTTCCATCTACTCAGAATAGGTAAAATCTTTAGCACAGAATTTATTCTGGAAAGAGCTGAATGATTGGG